>NC_092752.1:3009263-3271763 GCF_047496795.1 Chiloscyllium punctatum
GCTTTTTGTGATAATGCAAAGAACTCTCACATCCCTCTGTGTTGCAGTTTCTTTATAGGCTTTCCCAATTTAAATAATATTCAGTTCCTCTACTCTTTCTACTATCTCCTCACATTATATTCCATCATATCTCCTCACAATCAAATCCTGGGGTCACACAGATGTACAGCACAAAAACAGACCCCTCAGTCCAACACGTCCGCACCAACCAGATATCCTAAATTAATCTAATCCTATTTGCATTGAATTGAAGTGAATCACCTTTATTGTCATTTTCCAGAAATTGGCCCATATCCCTCCAAACCCTTCCTATTCATATACCCATCCAGTTGCCTTTTAATGTGAGAATTGTACCACTTCCGCTGGCAGCTCATTCCATGGACACACCACCCTCTGTGTGAAAAAGTTGCCCCTAAGGTCCCTTTTAACTCTTTCCCCTCTCACCTTAAACCTAAGCCCTCTAACCTTTGGACTCTTCCACCCCAGGAAAAAGACTTTGTCTATCAAGTTTGTGAGACATGAATTTCCAAGCACCAAGCCATGCTGACTATCCCTAATCAGTCCCTGCCTTTCCAAATACATGTCGATCCTGTCCCTCCGAATCCCCTCCAATAACTCACCCACCACCAATGTCAGGCTTCGGTCCTGAGCTGATGTTAGTAACCAGAACTGAAGGATACCACTACACCATAGCAATAAACAGCTGTGAGTTCTCTGTGTCACTTTCAAAAATAAATCAGTCTGAAGCCAACTTAATTTACTGACTTTGAAAGACATTGAGAGGAGAGCTGCAGCTTTGTAAAGTAAAAACACGCAACAATATTTATATATTAAAATTAAACTGACATTAAGCTAAAATCTCCAAGAACTCATCAGAGAAACCCGGATTGTGACATGATGCTCAATAGCTACTTGTGTAACAGGAGCCAACTGAGGAACAATGTCAAAGACACGTCCAAACACCCACCTACAGCCTACAGCCACCCGGTCCAGGAGCTAACTGCAGTCAGTCAGACAGGCAGACACAACCCAGTCAGTCAGACAGACAGACACACCCCAGTCAGTCAGACAGACACACCCCAGTCAGTCAGACAGACACACCCGAGTCAGACAGACAGACACAACCCAGTCAGACAGGCAGACACACCCCAGTCAGTCAGACAGACACACCCCAGTCAGACAGACAGACACACCCCAGTCAGTCAGACAGACAGACACACCCCAGTCAGTCAGACAGACACACCCCAGTCAGTCAGACAGACAAACCCGAGTCAGACAGACAGACACAACCCAGTCAGTCAGGCAGACACACCCCAGTCAGACAGAGACACACCCCAGTCAGTCAGACAGACACACCCGAGTCAGACAGACAGACACAACCCAGTCAGTCAGGCAGACACACCCCAGTCAGACAGACAGAGACACATCCCAGTCAGTCAGACAGACAGACACATCCCAGTCAGTCAGACAGACAGACAAACCCCAGTCAGTCAGAGAGACACACCCGAGTCAGACAGACAGACACAACCCAGTCAGTCAGGCAGACACACCCCAGTCAGACAGACAGAGACACACCCCAGTCAGACAGACAGATACACCCCAGTCAGTCAGACAGAGACACATCCCAGTCAGTCAGACAGACACACCCCAGTCAGTCAGACAGACAGACACACCCCAGTCTGACAGACAGACACACCCCAGTCAGACAGACACACCCCAGTCAGACAGACATACTGCAGTCAGACAGACAGACACACCCCAGACAGACAGACAGACCCACCCCAGGCAGACAGACAGAGACATACCCCAGTCAGACAGATAGACACACCCCAATCAGACAGACAGAGACATACCCCAGTTAGACAGACAGAGCCACATCCCAGTCAGACAGAGACACCCCAGTCAGTCAGAGACACACCCCAGTCAGACAGAGACACACCCCAGTCAGACAGACAGAGACACTCCAGTCAGAGACACACCCCAGTCAGAAAGAGACACCCCAGTCAGATAGACAGACACACCCCAGTCAGACAGAGACACACCCCAATCAGACAGACAAAGACATACCCCAGTTAGACAGACAGAGACACATCCCAGTCAGACAGAAACACACCCCAGTCAGATAGACAGACACACCCCAGTCAGACAGAGACACCCCAGTCAGATAGACAGACACACCCTAGTCAGACAGAGACACACCCCAGTCAGACAGACAGACACAATCCAGTCAGACAGACACACCCCAGTCAGACAGACACACCCCAGACAGTCAGTCAGTCAGACATATCCCAGTCAGACAGTCAGACAGACAGAAACACCCCATGAAGACTGTTAGCAAAACTGAAACTTTTATCTTCATCTATGCCCTAAGGGGACTAGATGTTGTGATTGGAACAAGGCCAATGATAATCTGAGTTCCCTGATTGAGACTGTTTATCTGGCCCAATCAAGGAGTCCTGGCTGACAGATATAAACAGGAGGGTCAGAGGTTCTGCTCACTGAGAGCTGGTTCTGAGGGAGCTGGATCAATGCCAAGGACTCTCCCTGTGTATGTAAAGGGGGACCTGGTGATGGGATCCTGACCTTGGGGGAGATATTTCACTGGATAGTATGAGCTAAATGCTGAGATTGAGGCTGTGCCAAGTATAAACATCATCTTTTTATGCTCCTCACACATGTTGTGCTCAGGAAATGTTCACAATGTAATGCAACGTACACAGGGCCAGCTGACTGCTCACAACAGTTCTGATATCCCTGACACTGAGATTACCTTAAACATCTCCTCAGGACAGAACCTGAGACCACTAACACCATCAATACAGCAGGGCCTTCTACCATTGGTTGTTCAGCAATGTCACTATCCATGAAACAACCAATGGGTCAATTCCAATAACAAAGATTGTAGGCGCTACATGAAGTCTCTCCCCGAGCTCAGTAACCTCCACCCAGACAGGTTCGATCCCTCTGGTAACTGTAAAGGTGATGTAGCATTCCATCTGATAGACAATGCACAAACCCTGCTTGGGAATCCATGTTTACCTTCAGGATAAACTCAAGTTGTGATTAGATTCCATGGTGGAAAACCACATCATTCTCAGAATTGAGCATCAGATTCATTGATGTAACTCTATGACTTGTGTTTTGAAGAACATTGCACTCTCCCTGTATGTTCAGATCCAAGGTGCCTGAATGTTCTGGCTGAAGATTCCCATTCTGAAAGAATGTAATACAAAGTTTTCAGGCACAAACTGTTTTTCCAAGCTCAATGCTAAGATTGGATATGGATCCATACATCTCCCCCCAGAGTAACAGAAACATTTAGATTAGCCTTTGGTAGATACTGGTTTCTCCGATCATTGTTTTGATTACCAGCCAGCAAGGTCACATTCCCACAACTATTGAGAATCAACAAGGCTGTCTCCACATCGCAGATGATGTCAGTCTTTGGGGAAATGAGACACCAGTCTGACACAAACTGTCATCCAGCTTTTAACAGCAGCAACATGACACAGCCTCACTTTTCACAGCAACACTGTCAAATCAACCTGGGCCACATTAACCTGTTCAGATTAACCTGCTTCGAACTGCATCAGACCTGATCCCACTAAACATCCAAAGATGGAGCATCCACTTTGAGAATTACTTGGCCATCTGTGTGGCAGGAAGATTACCAATGCAGTTTGCAAACTCTCAAAAGCACTTTATCTTCCAGTAAGTGCAGTCTGCAATGTTATGGTCCTTGCAGCCTTCCTAAGTTGGGAGCAGAGGCATTCCAGAAAGACCACTGAGTGTGTCTAGCACAGGATGACATGGTTACATTTGGTTTGAAGGTCCTTAAAACAGCTCAGGCCAACTGCTCCAGTCTTTGGAATCCAAAGGTAGGTTCCATATTGATCTATTCAGCAGCATTTCATTTTTAATAGTGACCACAGACTGGTGTCAATGACCTGCCAAAAGCCTCTCAAATAATCCTTCATTATGACAATGTTGTGAGATTTAAATACAAGTCAAACTTCACTCACAGATTCCCAAAGCTCTTTCAGGATCTCCAACTCCTGCTCAGTGCAGAAATATTCCTCCTCACCACTAGGTGGATAATCTCGATTCTGAGTCAAAGATGACCTCCATGTTGATCCTGTTGGTTTTGTTCGGTCAAAAAGAGTAGGCCCAGCAAGATCCATTTGATTAAGACGAGCTCCATCAGCTCAAAAATATCACGATCAGAGGAAATCCTAAACCATATTCCTGAGCCACTACATCCCATTCCCTCTGCTCTGTGCAAGATCATCTGCGATGGTCTGGGAATGTAAACTTCAAAGACAAATAAATGATTGTTCCACAAACTGTACAACAAGACAAAACGAGATTGTGTCACATGGGGACAAACGTTCTGAGAGATTAGTGTGGGAATTTACCTATTGTTATGGCTGCAATATAAACACTGATCAGCTGATCAAATCATCTGAAGCACGTCAGCTCCATTGACCTTAACAATCAAATGAACATCTCACACTTCACCAGAATCCCTCTGAGCCATGGGGTGAGACTGTGACTGACATTTCCAACCTCACAGGACACCATTCCAATCTGGTAACTATTTCACCAAAGTCCCTTTTGTGAGAATTATGTGAGAACCAGTTTGGTTAGCTCAGTTGCTTGGACAGCTGGTGAGTGTGGGTTCAATTCCTGCACTTCCTGAGGTTTCCGTGAAGGAAACTCCTTCTCAACCTCTCCCCTCATCAGGGCCGTGGTGACACTCAGGTTAAACCATCACCAGAGGTCTCTCTGTAATGAGGGAGCAGCCCAATGGTGTGGTGAGATTATGGTGACTTTACCATTACCACTCATTATTGACACATTAATCTCCACATCCTGTATGTTCAGTGTCCCTCAGCAAATTGTATCCAATATCAGGCCAGTAATGTATCCTTCAAAACCTGTGCAGGAAACAAGGTATTCAAAACATGCCCTCCCCTCCTCACTTTCTCCTGTCTAATGGTCTCTCAGAACACACAGCCTAAACACTGAGGTCTACGGTTATTAAATGAGCAGCAACTTGTGAAGATTTTCAGACAGCTATGCTCAATCTACGAGGTCTTCCTTTAGGCAATGGTTTCCCATCACCAACTGTTCACGTGTTTGGGTGCCAGATGCACACAGTCCTTCCCACGCACTCCCACCAGCCACCCAACCTGACATGATTCTTTGTTGGAATATAGGGAGGGAAAGGTACAAGAACACAATCAATGAGCAGGCAGACAGTTATCTCGCCTTGCATCGGGACTCTAGAGCTTCTGAGTTCAAGCTTCTAACAAAGACGTGACGTTGAAGAAAGATATTGCAGCATTGTTTCTGGCCCAGGTCATGCAGAGCTGTCAGAACAAATGATCGATTCCCACGATGAAACACCCAACATATCCAAGTCGTACCTGATCAGCTGTGTGTTGTATATGATGATGATTCTGATACTGAACCAGACACACATTCACTCACAACAACAGACAGAATCCTGCACTGAGAAGCTAGACAGTTGAGCCATGATAATCATGTAAGGAGTTACCCTAATGTATAATGTACCTTGTGTATATTTATAGAGCAGGTTTCCATCTCCCTGTGAGGAAGGAAGCTGTTATATTATTGCACATATCTCGGGAAGACATTATATATGTGAGACAGCGAAATCACATAATGAGTTGTGATAGTCAGGCAGCTATCAGCCAGTCATAGAGTCATAGAGATGTACAGCACTGAAACAGACCTTTCAGTCCAACTAGTCCATGTCAACCAGATATCCCAACCCAATCTAGTCCCACCTACCAGCACCCGGCCCATATCCCTCCAAACCCTTCCTGTTCATATACCCATCCAAATGCCTCTTAAATGTTGTAATTGTACCAGCCTCCACCACATCCTCTGGCAGCTCACTCCATACACGTACCACCCTCTGTGTGAAAACGTTGCCCCTTAGGTCTCTTTTATATCTTTCCCCTCTCACCCCAAACCTATGCCCTCTAGTTCTGGAAACTCCCGCTGCGGGGAAACGACTTTGTCTATTTACACTATCCATGCCCTTCATGATTTTATAAACCCCTATAAGGTCACCCCTCAGCCGCCGACGTTCCAGGGAAAACAGCCCCAGCCTATTCAGCCTCTCCCTATAGCTCAGATCCTCCAACCCTGGCAACATCCTTGTAAATCTTTTCTGAACCTTTTCAAGTTTCACAACATCTTTCCGATCGGAAGGAGACCAGAATTGTATGCAATATTCCAACAGTGGCCTAACTAATGTCCTGTACAGCCGCAACATGACCTCCCAACTCCTGTACTCAATACTCTGATCAATAAAGGAAAGCATACAAAATGCCTTCTTCACTATCCTAAATGCCTGCGACTCCACTTTCAAGAAGCTATGAACCTGCACTCCAAGGTCTCTTTGTTCAGCAACACTCCCTAGGACCTTACCATCAAGTGTATAAGTCCTGCTAAGATTTGCGTTCCCAAAATGCAGCACCTCGCATTTATCTGAATTAAACTCCATCTGCCACTCCTCAACCCATTGGCCCATCTGATCAAGATCCGTTGAAATCTGAGGAACCCCTCTTTGCTGTCCACTACACCTTCAATTTTGGTGTCATCTGCAAACTTACTAACTGTATCTCTTATGCTCACATCCAAGTCATTTATATAAATGCCAAAAAGTAGTGGACCCAGCACCAATCCTTGTGGCACTCCACTGGTCACAGGCCTCCAGTCTGAAAAACAACTCTCCACCACCACCCTCTGTCTTCTACCTTTGAGCCAGTTCTGTATCCACATGGCTAGTTCTCCATGTATTCTGAGAGATCTAACCTTGCTTACCAGTCTCCCTTGGGTAATCTTGTCGAATGCCTTACTGAAGTCCATATAGATCACATCTATTACTCTGCCTTCATCAATCCTCTTTGTTACTTCTTCATAAAACTCAACCAAGTTTGTGAGACATGATTTCCCACACACAAAGCCATGCTGACTATACCTAATCAGTCCTTGCCTTTCAAATACATGTAAACCCTGTCCCTCAGGATTCCCTCCAACAACTTGCCCACCACAGATGTCAGGCTCACTGGTCTATAGTTCACTGGCCAGTCCTTACCACCCTTCTTAAACAGTGACATCACGTTAGTCAACCTCCAGTCTTCCGGCACCTCACCTGTGACTATCAATGATACAAATATCTCAGTAAGAGAACACGATTCTTAGAACAAATTGGCGGCGCGGGACCACTTTGAAAGGCAGCTGAAAAACGGTTCCACGAGCAGAGCACTTGAATGGCAGGTCTGGGTGCATGCCAAAGAGCTCTCAGAAGTCTATTTTTTGACACTTTGTCAAATATTTGACAGACTTACCCAACTCCTTCCGTCTGTTCTAAGAGTTGGTCAGAGGCCTGTGCAGAGGTCTCTAAACACTTCTGAAGTTCAGGCAACCCCATGTTGACTCTGGTCGTCCCTCCACAGGCACTTAAAAAAAAGAATATAATCACCATCAAAGGAAGCATGTGACCCCGACTGTGTGTGTAAGCCTGGGACATAATATGAGTGTAAACAGTTAGTTGATAATAAATTTCCAGATATCCGATTCAATACTAACTCAGCTTTCTATGGTACATGTTATGTGGGTTACAAAAGGAAAACAATAAAGCTGAGAAATCACAAGCATCCATGTGCCTCCCAGGCTTCCTCCCTTACTCCATCTCACCGCATTCACACATTCTTTGGTTCTTTACTCCCTCATGTGTTTATCCAGCTTCCCCTGAAATGTACCGATACTGCTTCCCTATGTGAATAAGGTCCACATTCTCCCCGCTATCTGGGGTGAAAATGCTTTCCTGAATTTCCCTATTAGAATTATTTGTATCTGTTTTTTATATTGGATGGTGTCCTCTGCAAATGGAAATATCTTCTCCATTTGTCTATATTAAAATGACTCATTACTCATTAAGTTAAAAGCCTTCCAAATCTCTGACAAATGTGGTTGTTCATTCTTCCTGTGAGTGGAGTAAGAGATTACCCAGCTGCTCAGAATGTACTGGTTTCTCTGGGATGGCTGTGTGAGCATAGTTCAGATAGGATTCAATAATAGCAACAACACAGTGAGATGAAGGAGGGGTCCCGGGCTGGCCCAAAATACTCTTCGATTCTCAGTAAAGATTTTGGTGTGAAACATTTAGCAGGATTAACAATTGGCACTAGAATTCACATTTCTATAAGCACTATTCTCCTTTAACTAACACAGACACATACACACACAGGCACAGACAAACAACACCCTCACATACACATAGACAGAGACACACAAACATACACAGACAAAAAATCACTCACTCACTCAAATGCACTCACAGAAACACAGACACAGGCGCAGACAAAAAAATTCACTCACAGTCACACACAGACACACAAAAACATGCACACACACGCATACACACATGGACACACATGCAGACACAGACAAAGACTCACACAGAAGCATACAAACACAGACAAAAAAACTCACTCACGCCTACACACAGAATGACAGACACACAGAAACATGCACATGCACTCTCACACAATATTAATTTAGAATAACAAGAAACATACTTTGGAGGCTTTTTGAATGATTTCGCTGGATGTAGGTGTCACTGGCTCGGCCAGCATTTCTTGCCCATTCCTAATTGTTGTTGAATGAAGAGCCTTGTTGGGTCGTTTCAGAGGGGAGTTAAGAATCACCCACCTTGTCATGGGTCTGGAGTCACACATAGGCCAGACCAGGTAAGGATGGCAGAAAAGGACATGAGTGAACATAGATGGATCTGTCACATAGGAACGTTTTCACTGAAGCAGTTTTTATAATAATAGCTGGCAGGAAATAAGAACCAAGTACAAGTGAGGACTACCACATGCAAATAGCTGCCAGCTGGGAGATGATCAGATAGGCCATTGGCAATGGCCAGAGCACCATCTAAACTCTTCATCCCCCATGTCTCACATCACCCATAGACAGATCATCTCCTGGGACACACAGATGATCCATGGTCCATTAACCAAATGAAACTGACATTATTACTTCCTCTGGCTGGGGAATTGAAAAGACAGGGACACAGTCTCAGGATAAAATGTTAATCATTTCCGACTGCAATGCGGAATATTTCTTCACTCTCTCCTCCAGAGTGTTGTGAATGCTCCACCATTGAACACAATGAAGGCTAGGAGCCAGAGGTTTTTGGTCTCTCAGGGAATGAGGCATGGACGGAAAATACAGTTGAAACCCAAAAGCCCATGATAGTATTGAAAGGGGAAGTAGGTTTGATGGCCTGAATAGTCTACTGCTGTGCCTTTTTCTCATGTCTTTGTGAATTAATAGTCAGCAGACATTCCAGTCAAACACACTCAGCTGATTGATGTCAGTCCAGGAGGCCACCCATAGGTTAATGGTACATTGACACTTGGAATAATGGGATTCCTCACTCCATCAGAATGTGTGTGTGTCTGTCATTCTGTATCTGAGCATGTGTATGTCCGTGTATGTGCGCGTGCGTACATATGTGTGTCTATGCCACTGTGTGTGTGTCTCTGTGCCTATGTCTATGTGACTGCATGTGTGTGTGTCTGTGCCCATGTGTCTGTGTCTGTATGTATGTATTAGTGTCCATGTGTCTGTGTATGCGTGTCCATGTGTATCTTTGTGTTTTTGTGTGTCTGTGTGTGTATATGTGTCTCTGTGTATCTTTATGTGCATATGTGTCTCTGTGTGTGTATGTGTATATGCGTGTGTGCGTGTGTACGTGTACCTTTGTGGTGCATGTGTGTGCATGTGTGTGTCCATGTGTGCATCTTGACGTGTATCTGTGGGTATGTGTGTGTGTATCTGTGTATCTGTGTGTATGTGTGTGTGTATCTGTGTGTGTGTCCCTGTATCTATCTTGGTGTGTGTATGTGTGTGTCCGTGTGTGTATTTTGGTATGTTTGTCTGTAAATATGTGTGTATATCTTTGTGTGTGTGTCTGTGTGTGACTGTAAGTGTGTTGCTACTTTGTTGCTGAGGACAGAACATTCCATCATTGATTTCAGCTCCAAGGCTTTGTGAGAGCAAGGTAAATTGCTGGAACCCAACTATTTCTTCCCTAGCATCTTAATTTCTTTCAGCCAAAACATTGATTTTTGAAACTCCCTTAACATAGACTTTACGCTCAGCAGATTAGTGGGACAGGTCAGAACAGCTATGGGACAAGAGGTGAACAAAGTTAAATATCTCACAACCCCAGGTTATAGTCCAACAGGGTTATTTGGAAGCACTAGCTTTCGGGGTGCTGCTCCTTCATCAGGTGGTTGTGGCGTATAATATCGTATGACACAGACTTTATAGCAAAAGTTTACAGTATGATGCAACTGAAATGATATTTTGAAAAAATGACCTAGATTGTTTATTCAATGACCACACTGATTTCAGTTCTTTCATATGTAAATCTCAGAACTTTTTTTAAAAGTTACATTCTCAAGTGAACTTTAACAATAAGTGCCATGTCAGCTCAGATAATGCATTAAAGGTGTGAGGTGCTCTGTGTGAGGCTGTCTGTGCCCCAATGTTCAGACTGATTCTAATCTAAAAAAGGGATTTACAGAATCTTACAAGGATTCATGCAGTTTTTGAGCAAAATAAAATGTAATTCTGCAAGTACAAACTCCCCCCACAAATGTGTGTGAGGGTGTGGATGTGTTTGTGTGAGCTTGTGAGGAACAGCTTGTGTATGAGAGAGGTTTTGCGTGAGTGTATGTGTCTGTGGGTGTGTGTGTGTCTGGGTGTGTGTATAGTGCAATGGGATCACCTGTAGTGTGACATGAACCCAAAGTCCTGGTTAAGACCATCCCCATGGGTACCGAACTTGGCTATCAGCCTCTGCTCGGCCACTTTTTGTTGTTGCCTGTCCCGAAGTCCACCTTGGAGGATGCTCACCCAAAGGTCCGAGGTCGAATGTCCCGGACCGCAGAAGTGTTCTCCAACTGGGAGGGAACACTCCTGTCTGTTGATTGTTGTGTGGTGCCCATTCATCCGAGACTCTGTTCAGTCTCACCAATGTACCATGCCTCAGGGCATCCTTGCCCGCAGCGTATGAGATAGACAACGTTGGCTGAGTCACATGAGTACCTGCCATGCACATGGTGGAGATGTCCCCACATGTAATGGCAGTATCTGTGTGGACACTCTGACACGTCTTGCAGCGTTTACTGTGACAGGATTGTATGGTGTTGTCCTGAAAGCCAGGCTGTTTGCTGCGAACAATGATCTGTTTGAGGTTTGGAGGTTGTTTAAAGGTGAGAAGTGGTACAGTGGGGAAGGTCTTGGTGAGGTGTTCATCCTCACTGATAATGTGTTGCAGGCTGCAAAGACCATGGTGTAGTTTCTCGGATCCTGGGAAGTACTGGATAACAAACGGTACCCTGTCGGTTACAGCTCGTGTCCTGAGGAGGTCATTACGATTTCTCGCTGTGGCACTTCGGAACTGGCGGTTGATGAGTTGGCCATCGTACCCCGTTCTTATGAGGGCATTCCTGAGGACTTCTAAATGCCTGTCACATTCCTCCTCATCTGAACAGGTGAGGACTGTGTTCCTTGTCTTACACAGGCTCACCAATAGATGGTGCAGTGAAACTGACTAACCAGACACACTGATTGTATTCTATTGTTAACCATTCTGTGTAAATGGGGCAAGGATAGAAACCGCAATATAAATACTGCTCCAGGCTGTTGCCCTTTTTCTTCACTGTTTCATGGGTTGTAGGCTTCACTGGACCAGCATTAACCCTGGAACTGAGGGTCATGCATGGCCATTTCAGAGGGCAGTTAAAAGTCAACACATTGCTGTGGGTCTGGAGTCACATGTAGGCCAGACCAGGTAAGGATGGCAGATTCCCTTCCCTAATTAGTGAACCAGATGGACTTTTACAAAAGTTCGTGATAACTTCCTATTTGCTGAAACTAAGTTCCAACTCCAGAGATGAATCACTGAATTCAAATCTCACCAGCTACTGTGTTAGGATTTACACGGGTACATGACCTTGAGTTCATGTCACACTACAGGTGACCCCACTGCACTATGCACACACACAGACAGAGACACACACAAACACACTCCAGCCCCAGAACATTATCCTGGGTCCCTGGAATTCTCATCCAATGACAGTATCAATACACTGCCATTTTCCCACCCACCGAAATCCCAGAATTTATCATTTGTTTCTTGATCAGGAATCAGGGCAGCAGAAGGGATAGTCACCACCGGAAATGACATCATCAAACCAAGGAAACCCAAACACATAACGAGAAAGTGGGCTCAATGCTTCATCCGCAGGTTCACTAAAGATGTTACCTAGTATGGTGACAAAATGTCTGAATACGAACCTTCCAGCTCAATGAGCAAACCTACATCCAAGTGGTTTAGTAGCTGCAAAGTACTTGGGATATCCTTAGGTTGTGGAAGTCGCTATCAAAATGCAAGTTTTTGTTTTGTGTTTTGAGAATCTTCAATGTTCCAGTCACTGCCTCTTGACTTTCAATGATATTACCATCACTGAATCCCCCACTATCAACATCCTGGGAGTTATCATTGAACAGAAACTCAATTGGACTCACCACAAACACAGTGGCTACAACAGTAGGTCAGAGGCTGGGAATACCGCGGTGAGTAACTCACCTCCTGACTCCCCAAAGCCTGTCCACAATCCTCAAGGCACAAGTCAGGAGTCTGATGGAATACTCCCCACTTGCCTGGATGGGGGCAGCTCCAACAACACTCAAGAAGATTGACACCATCCAGGACAAAGCAGCCAACTTGATTGGCATCACATCCACAGGCATTCACTCCCTCCACCACCGATGCTCAGTAGCAGCAGTGTGTACCATCTACAAGATGCACTGCAGAAATTCACCAAAGACAGCATCTTCCAAACCTACAACGACTTCCAGGAAGATTACATGGAGGGATGTAGGAACTGGAGGTGGTGACAGAGATAGGGAGGGATGTAGAGGCTGGAGGAGGTGACAGAGATGGGAAGAGGTGTAGGGGCTGGAGGAAGGTACAGAGATAGCGAGGAATTTAGTGGTTGAGGAGGTGGCAGAGATAGGGAGGGAGGCAATGATGGTATTTGAAAACAAGGATTTGAATTTTGAAATTGAAGTGTTGACAAATTTGAAGCTGGTGTATTTTAGGAAGTGGAAGAGGTGCTGGGTGAACAAAATTTGGTGCCCATTAATATATCAGAGCTGAGTTTTTGCTCTTTAGCCTGACAGATTTTGTATGGTGTTTGGCGTTATACAGACAAATAGTCAACCTCCATTTTCACTACTCCATTTCCCCCCCCAACCCTCACCCCGACCTTGTGTGTATTGGTTTGCTCTCTGCACTGCCTACCTATTGTCTGCTATTAACACCTACTCTTCTTCCACACTACTTCCCTCCTCCCATTAGCACTCCCTCTACTCTGACCATCTGTTCCATTTGCTGCCCTTACCCCCTGTACTGTAATGTAAAACCCTTCCAGCCTCTTTCAGTTGTGAAGAAGAATTGTACCTCTCTGTACAGGCTGCTGCAAGCTTCTCCTGACTTTCCAATAATCTAGTCTGGAGGTAACTATGAATCTGGCAGAGGGGTAACATTAGGTAAAAACAGGTCAAGATGGTGACTAGTGCTGGTGAAGGATCGCAGGACTGATGTGTAATCTGTCAGTGTTTGGGGGCTACAGGGATAGTTAGAAGACAAGGAAACATTCAAAACCTCTCTCTTGTGTTACTGTGATTTGAAAAACTATGATGTCCAAACTCCTGCCATCTCCTATTTGCTGGAGAGGATGGGGCTGGTGGCCATAAACATCCAAAAGATGAAAATATAATGATACAGTGAGTGAGTGAGTGAAGTCAGAGCAATAATATTGATGAATTTTGTAGTGTGCTCAGTGCTACATGGTTTATTGGATAAGTCTAAGCTGGTTGCAGACTCAATGTTCTCTGTTAATAGGTAGAAGGAAAACCGTGGTTTATTATCTTGGCAGATTAACAATAGTTCCATTATGTTGAAGAGAGTCTCGCCAAAGAAATGTAATTGTATTAGATATGAGTCATAGTTTAAAGCCGGGTTAGCAGAAACCCTTGCCTTGTGAGAATGTGTAAATGCAGTCCTCATGCACTGTCCCCTTACTGTACTGACAGGTACAAGAAGAGAGACCAGAGATGGAGATACATTGGCACCAGGACAGTCAGTGTGGATATACAGCTGCCTGTTGCATTATGTGTCTGTGTGAATTTAACAGTAAATGTGTAGAAAGATATAATGGTATACAGGAATATGTGTGTGACGATATGCACATTGCTGACCGTGTAAATGTGTCTGTGTATATGTAGATGTACTTGTAATGTCTTGCTTTGTGTTTGTAGAGATGTTCTTTCCATAGTGATAGGGATGGTGTCAGTGTGACTGTGTGGATGAGTGTGTTTACAGGGTTACACTGTATCTGTGTTCACAGTGAAGTGTGTGTCAGGTTGAGTGCCCCTGCTCCATTTTCTCTTGTGCTCCCCAAGAGTCTATTCTTGATCTCTTCATATTTCCTTCTACCCACTACCCCTCAGTGATATTATTTGAAAACACAACATAATTTTCACGTCCGGACTGACCATCCCATCTCGACCCTCAGCAACACATCCCTCACAACTCGACCTCAGCAACACATCCCTCACATCGTCCACACAGGCTCCAGGAACGACTGCTCATCTGGATGAGCAGAAATCACCTCCAACTGAATCTTGGGAAGACCTAAGCTCTCATAATGGTTGATCCGGGTTACGTGCATTAAGGAGTAGTGGTAGCACACAGTGATGTGATTGCAGGGAGCTCTGTTTGTGTTTATGGCAGGTTATGTGTGAATGTATCTGTGTGCGTCCGATTGGGTGTGTGTAGGGCTCTGTGTGCGTATAGCAGGCTGTGTGTGTGTAGGGGCCGGAGGGAATTACAGAGGTAGGGAGGGGGTAGGGGCTGGAGGGCATGATGGAGATAGGGGGGAGGTGTAGAAGCTGGAGGAGGTGACAGAGAGAGGGAGGGGTATAGGGGCTGGAGGAGGTGACAGAGATAGGGAGGAATGTAGGTGCTGGAGGAGGGGAAACAGATAGGGAGGGGTGTAGGGGATGGAGAAGGTGACAGAGATAGGGAGGGGTGTAGGGGCTGGAGGGGGTGTCAGATTTAGGGAGGGGGTATGGGGCTGGAGGAGGTGACAGAGATAGGGAGGATTTGGGGCTGGAGGAGGTGACAGAGATAGGGAGAGGTTTAGGGGCTGGAGGAGGTGACAGAGATAGGGAGGGGTATAGGGGCTGGAGGAGGTGACAGAGATAGAGAGGGGATGTGGTGGTTAGAGGAGGTGACAGAGATGGGGGGGGTAGTGGTTGGAGGAGGTGACAGAGATAGGGAGGGGATGTGGTGGTTGGAGGAGGTGACAGAGATAGGGAGGGGGTGTAGTGGTTGGAGGAGGTGACAGAGATAGGGAGGAGGTGACAGAGATAGGGAGAGGGTGTAGAGCCTGGAGGAGGTGACAGAGATAGGGAGGGGGTGAAGGGGTTGGAGCAGGAGACAGAGATAGGGAGGAGGTGACAGAGATAGGGAGGGGGTGAAGGGGTTGGAGGAGGTGACAGAGATAGGGAGGGGTATACAGGTTGGAGGGGATGACAGAGATAGGGAGGGAGTGTAGAGGCTGGAGGGGTGACAGAGATAGGGAGGGGGTTTGAGGTTGGAGGGGGTGACAGAGATAGGGAGGGGGCGTAGAGGATGGAGGAGGTGACAGAGATAGGGAGGGGGTGTAGAGGTTGGAGGGGGTGACAGAGATAGGGAGGGGGTGTAGAGGCTGGAGGAGGTGACAGAGATAGGGAGGGGGTGTAGAGGCTGGAGGGGTGACAGAGATAGGGAGGGGGTGTAGAGGCTGGAGGGGTGACAGAGATAGGGAGGGGGTGTAGAGGTTGGAGGGGGTGACAGAGATAGGGAGGGGGTGTAGAGGCTGGAGAAGGTGAAAGAGATAGGGAGGGAGTGACAGAGATAGGGAGGGGGTGTAGAGGTTGGAGGGGGTGACAGAGATAGGGAGGGGGTGTAGAGGTTGGAGGAGGTGACAGAGATAGGGAGTGGGTGTAGAGGTTGGAGGGGGTGACAGAGATAGGGAGGGGGTGACAGAGATAGGGAGGGGGTGTAGAGGCTGGAGGAGGTGACAGAGATAGGGAGGGGGTGACAGAGATAGGGAGGGGGTGTAGAGGTTGGAGGAGGTGACAGAGATAGGGAGGGGGTGACAGAGATAGGGAAGTGGTGTAGAGGTTGGAGGGGGTGACAGAGATAGGGAGGGGGTGTGGAGGCTGGAGAAGGTGACAGAGATAGGGAGGGGGTGACAGAGATAGGGAGGGGGTGTAGAGGCTGGAGGAGGTGACAGAGATAGGGAAGGTGTGACAGAGATAGGGAGGGGGTGACAGAGATAGGGAGGGGGTGTAGAGGTTGGAGGAGGTGACAGAGATAGGGAGGGGGTGTAGTGGTTGGAGGAAGTGACAGAGATAGGGAGGGGGTGACAGAGATAGGGAGGGGGTGGCACAGATAGGGAGGGGATGTAGAGGTTGGAGGGGGTGACAGAGATAGGGAGGGGGTGTAGAGGCTGGAGAAGGTGACAGAGATTGGGAAGGGGTGGCACAGATAGGGAGGGGATGTAGAGGTTGGAGGGGGTGACAGAGATAGGGAGGGGGTGTAGAGGCTGGAGAAATGACAGAGATAGGGAGGGGGTGACAGAGATAGGGAGGGGGTGTAGAGGTTGGAGGAGGTGACAGAGATAGGGAAGGGGTGGCACTGATAGGGAGGGGGTGTAGAGGCTGGAGGAGGTGACAGAGATAGGGAGGGGGTGTAGAGGTTGGAGGAGGTGACAGAGATAGGGAGGGAGTATAGTGGTTGGAGGAGGTGACAGAGATAGGGAGGGAGTATAGTGGTTGGAGGAGGTGACAGAGATAGGGAGGGGGTGTAGAGGTTGGAGGAGGTGACAGAGATAGGGAGGGGGTGTAGAGGTTGGAGGAGGGTACCGAGATGGGTGCAGGTGCGAGTGGGGAAGCATGAATCAGACTGAAATGCAATGTTTGTCAGTGAGCATGTCTCTAGATGGTGATCACTAAATCTTTCAAGCAGACATACAGGTGAGTGTTGGGGTGAGATCAATGGTTCGTGATCTTCTGCATTAAAGTGTTCTGTCTGCCATCTATTACTTTCAGATCATGTCTTACATTAAAATTCAAGTACTCTTCAATGTTTTGCTGAAAATTCATAAGGCACTCCACTGATACTGCATTAGTTGCTGAGGGATTTCTGACTTCTAAATGAATTTCTCAGCTGTAGACCGAACCATCTGATGTTGTTTAGCCTTTGCTGTGTATTTTTGGCTGGTACATTGATTCAGCTGCCTGTTCTTTGTACCCTCCTAATTATAACTCAAGTTGAAGAGTATCCATTTTACTGAGCTGGGACTGGTTATTGTATCTGCAAAAGCTGCAGACTAAGGTACCTGCTATTCCCATAACCTCACTCAGCAAGGAGCTCATCTTGGGCAATGCAATGTTCCTTTCCTCATCCTGTGTTGATTCAGAGAGAGAAAGGTTGAGTGAATTATTAAACATTGAATGCAGCCCCCCCTCCCCCCACCCTGTCCCTGTGCATGATCCATTACCAAGGGGCTGATCTCTCAGTCTTGGCAGAATGCTGTCTTGAGCAATCAGTCTCAGTCCCTCTCTGATAGCGGACAGCCTTGGCTATAGATCAGCTACCTGCAGCCAAGAGGCAAAAAAAAAACAAACTCCTGCTGTACGTAAATAAAACTGCAATCTGAAATCTCAAAAAACATTAACCAGTTGAGGACAGCCATAACATCAGTTCTTAGATTTAGAGGCTTTGCCCATTTAAAAATGTCTTACATAGACAAAGCATGTGCTGAAGTTTGTTTCTTGGAGCTTGTTTGCTGGAACAGGTTATAGGAACATTGAAAAGCAGCAAACAGGAGGAGCAGTAGGTCATTCGGCCCTTCAAGCTTCCACTGCCATTCATTATGATCACAGCTGATCATCCAACGGTTCTGAAGAAGGGCCATTGTACCCGAAAAGTCAGTTCTCTCTTTCTCCTCTAGCTACTGCCTGACCTGCTGAGTTTCTCCAGCAATTTCTGTTTTTGTTTCAGTCCCCCATTCTCATTTTCTCCCCCATACCTTTTGACCTAAGAACAATATCTAACACCTACTGGAAAACATTCAGTGTTTTGGCCTCAGCCACTTCCTTTGCCAGACAACAGAAACAT
This sequence comes from Chiloscyllium punctatum, assembly GCF_047496795.1. Taxonomy (NCBI): domain Eukaryota; kingdom Metazoa; phylum Chordata; class Chondrichthyes; order Orectolobiformes; family Hemiscylliidae; genus Chiloscyllium; species Chiloscyllium punctatum. Next base: position 3,027,622 of record NC_092752.1, read on the forward strand.
CAAAAATAGGAGCAGCATTAAGGCCATTCGGCCCTTCGAGTCTGCTGTCCCGTTCAAATAAGATCATGGCTGACCACTGACAACTTACCTCAGTCCAGGGGGAGAAATGCTGGGTCTGTGAAATTCTCTGCCTCAGAAAGCTGTTTTTTTAAAAAAAAGATTTTAATAGAACAGAATCAAAATGTGTTCTCATGTATACTTTCACGTGATAAATACAGGGAAACACGGGTGAGGTGCTGGAAGACTGGAGGTTGGCAAACATGGTGCCACTGTTTAAGAATGGCGGTAAAGATGAGGGGCATGGATAGGATAAATAGGCAAAGTCTTTTCCCTGGGGTTGGGGAGTCCAGAACTAGAGGGCATAGGTTTAGGGTGAGAGGGGAAAGATATAAAAGAGACCTAAGGGGCAACTTTTTCACACAGAGGGTGGTACGTGTATGGAATGAGCTGCCAGAGGATGTGGTGGAGGCTGGTACAATTGCAACATTTAAGAGGCATTTGGATGGGTATATGAATAGGAAGGGTTTGGAGGGATATGGGCCGGGTGCTGGTAGGTGGGACTAGATTGGGTTGGGATACCTGGTCAGCATGGACAGGTTGGACCAAAGGGTCTGTTTCCATGCTGTACATCTCTGACTCTATGAAACATTTAAAAGCTTGTGAGCCTGAATCCAGAAGCTGGAAGGTTAAGGGGCTCCACTCTGCACCGAGTCTGATTCACTGGAGACTGAGCCACATCTTCCACCATCAGTATGTTCAAAGAATTTAAAAGTTGACCATCAATCTGTCTTCTCCTTGGATGCTGCCTGACGTGCTGTGCTTTTCCAACGCCACACTTTTTGACATCAATCTGTATGGCTGCATTACAAACACAGCTTTTTAATCTGAGTGTGTGTGAGTGTGTGTGTGTGAGTGTGTATGTGTGTGTACGTATGTGTGTATGTGGCTGTGTGTGAGTGTGTCTTTGTGTGTGTCTGTGTCTGTCTGTGTGTGTGTGTGAGAGTGAGTGTGTCTCTGTGTGTGTGTGTGGGTGTGAGAGAGAGTGAGTCAGGGTTGGGGGGGGTTGCGGGAGAACTGGCAGTTGTGAAGAGCACAGCCATTGGTTTGCAGACAATGTTCTCATTGGTAAAACCAAAAGAAACATGGGAAATAATTCTCCACTTTGTGGTCAGGATGTCAGATCGACAGAAAGTATCATCCCTACCTATATTTTCCTAGCCATGATATTTGTGTTAAATGGTGGATTAGTGGTGCTGGAAGAGCACAGCAGTTCAGGCAGCATCCAACGAGCAGCGAAATCGACGTTTCGGGCAAAAGCCCTTCATCAGGAATAAAGGCAGTGAGCCTGAAGCATGGAGAGATAAGCTAGAGGAGGGTGGGGGTGGGGAGAGAGTAGCATAGAGTACAATGGGTGAGTGGGGGAGGAGATGAAGGTGATAGGTCAAGGAGGAGAGGGTGGAGTGGATAGGTGGAAAAGAAGATAGGCAGGTAGGACAAGTCCGGACAAGTCATGGGGACAGTGCTGAGCTGGAAGTTTGAAACTAGGATGAGGTGGGGGAAGGGGGAATGAGGAAGCTGTTGAAGTCCACATTGATGCCCTGGGGTTGAAGTGTTCCGAGGTGGAAGATGAGGCGTTCTTCCTCCAGGCGTCTGGTGGTGAGGGAGCGGCGGTGAAGGAGGCCCAGGACCTCCATGTCCTCGGCAGAGTGGGAGGGGGAGTTGAAATGTTGGGCCACGGGGCGGTTTGGTTGATTGGTGCGGGTGTCTCGGAGATGTTCCCTAAAGCGCTCTGCTAGGAGGCGCCCAGTCTCCCCAATGTAGAGGAGACCACATCGGGAGCAACGGATACAATAAATGATATTAGTGGATGTGCAGGTAAAACTTTGATGGATGTGGAAGGTTCCTTTAGGGCCTTGGATAGAGGTGAGGGAGGAGGTGTGGGCACAGGTTTTACAGTTCCTGCGGTGGCAGGGGAAAGTGCCAGAATGGGAGGGTGGGTCGTAGGGGGGTGTGGACCTGACCAGGTAGTCACGGAGGGAACGGTCTTTGCGGAAGGCGGAAAGGGGTGGGGAGGGAAATATATCCCTGGTGGTGGGGTCTTTTTGGAGGTGGCGGAAATGTCGGTGGATGATTTGGTTGATGCAAAGGTTTGTAGGGTGGAAGGTGAGCACCAGGGGCGTTCTGTCCTTGTTACGGTTGGAGGGGTGGGGTCTGAGGGTGGAGGTGCGGGATGTGGACGAGATGCTATGGAGGGCATCTTTAACCACGTGGGAAGGGAAATTGCGGTCTCTAAAGAAGGAGGCCATCTGGTGTGTCCTATGGTGGAACTGGTCCTCCTGGGAGCAGATACGGCGGAGGCGGAGAAATTGGGAATACGGGATGGCATTTTTGCAAGAGATAGGGTGGGAAGAGGTGTAATCCAGGTAGCTATGGGAGTCAGTGGGTTTGTAAAAAATGTCAGTGTCAAGTCGGTCATCACTAATGGAGATGGAGTGGTCCAGGAAGGGGAGCGAGGTGTCAGAGATGGTCCAGGTAAATTTAAGGTCAGGGTGGAATGTATTGGTGAAGTTGATGAATTGCTCAACCTCCTCGCGGGAGCACGAGATGGCGCCAATGCAGTCATCAATGTAGCGGAGGAAGAGGTGGGGAGTGGTGCCGGTGTAATTACGGAAGATCAACTGTTCTACATAGCCAACAAAGAGACAGGCATAACTGGGGCCCATACGTGTGCCCATGGCTACGCCTTTGGTCTGGAGGAAGTGGGAGGATTCAAAGGAGAAATTGTTAAGGGTGAGGACCAGTTCGGCCAAACGAATGAGAGTGTCAGTGGAAGGGTACTGTTGGGAATGTCTGGAGAGGAAAAAACGGAGGGCTTGGAGGCCCTGGTCATGGCGGATGGAGGTGTAGAGGGATTGGAATACCATGGTGAAGATGAGGCGTTGGGGGCCAGGGAAACGGAAGTCTTGGAGGAAGTGGAGGGCGTGGGTGGTGTCTCGAATGTATGTGGGGAGTTCCTGGACTAGGGGGGATAGGACAGTGTCAAGGTAGGTAGAGATGAGTTCAGTGGGGCAGGAGCATGCTGAGACAATGGGTCGGCCAGGGTGGTCAGGCTTGTGGATCTTGGGAAGGAGGTAGAACCGGGCAGTGCGGGGTTCCCGGACTATGAGGTTGGAAGTTGTGGGTGGGAGATCTCCTGAGGTGATGAGGTTCTGTATGGTCTGGGAGATGATGGTTTGGTGATGGGGGTGGGGTCACGGTCGAGGGAGCAGTAGGAAGAGGTATCCTCGAGTTGGTGTTTGGCTTCAGCGGTGTAGAGGTCAGTGTGCCAGACTACCACTGCGCCCCCTTTATCCGCTGGCTTGATGGTGAGGTTGGGATTGGAGCAGAGGGATTGGAGGGCTGCGCGTTGTGAGGGTGAGAGGTTGGAGTGGGGGAGGGGGGACGACAGGTTGAGGCGGTTAATGTCCCGGCGGCAGTTGGAAATGAAGAGGTCGAGGGCAGGTAATAGGCCTGTGTTAAATGGTCTGTTTTGTTTGGTGAATTTGTGTATGTTTGGAGTTTAAAGGGATATAGTTTAAGCTATAATAGTAGTAAATTAGTCATTTGTTTTTTTTTGCCATTTGTTAAAGGTTAGGTCAGTGGCTGGTTTGTGATGCAGAGTGACATTGATAGTACAGCTTCAATTCCATGAGGGGCTCTCCCTCTCAATCCCTCCCCTCACCTGGGGCACGGTGACCCTCAGGTTAAACCACCACCAGTCATTTCTCTCTCTAATGAGCGAGCAACTCTATGGTCCTCTGGGACTATGACAACTTTCCTATACTTTAGACATTAAATGGAGTTATTTTCCTGTTCATTAAGGAGCCTGACATGAATTATTTTTGTGCTAAATAGCAGTTCATTAGGTAAATTGAACATTCGGTGGTTTAACTGGATACATACACATTTGTGACGGCTTGTGGTGGGCCTTAATTGTCAACACCTTCTTTCCAAATGAATTGTAACACTTTGAACAATCTTCAATAAAAGGATTGGATTCTGAATCTCTCAGCTCTCTCTCGATCTCTCTGTACGGACTGTCAAACATTGATTGTACACTTGATGCCCATTGCCACTAGTTGGTGCCTTTCCAATGGGTTCAGTCTGTTTCCATTAGTTGAGAGGGAGCAGGGGAAAGTGGACCGATTCCTCACAGCCAGTTTGAGAAGCTTTGGAAGGGCAGATGAAAGCTGAGACCACTGGATCAGCTCAGTTCTTGGCCGCTGCTAAAGTCTCACAATGAAATATTGCCAAGTTGCCAATTCACTCAAATAGAAATTCATTCCTGCTCCCTTTTTAAAATGTTGTCTTAACTGAGATTTGTAGCTAATGAGGATTCCTACAGAGAGGGGTAGCATCTTAGAGACATCCTGATTATTCTGTAATCTCGGCTCCCATACATTGGATTCGATTCAGAGAGATTTTTTCCTGCATTTAACAATTCCTGCATTACCAGCCTCAGGTAAAGCTGTAAGGTTTACTACCTCATTAACAGCAAAAATTAGAAAGAATCTCTTGTGAAAAAAAACTTGTGTTCTGATTATAGCCTTCCCTCCAATCAAAGTGGTAACTTGAATTCAGTGGGACATGTCACTGTCAGTTTGTGTAAAGTTGTTTTTTTCCAATTTCATGCTCTCTGTGCTGGGACGCATGTGGCTGAAGCAAATATTAAGAGCTTGCAAACATACTGCCTCCAGTCTCCCACCAGTGAAACCCCACTGGGAATAAAAAGTTGTCATCCAGGGCAAAGCAGCCGTTTGATTGGTGAGACATCTACAAACAATGACTCCCTCCACCATCAACACTCAGCCGCAGCAGTGTGTACTAGCTACAGGATGCACTGCACAAATTCCTCAGACAGCACCTTCCAAACCCACGGCCACTTCCATCTAGGAAGGACAGCATATACATGGGAACAACCCCTTGCAAGTTCCCCTCCAAGCCACTCACCTTCCTGACTTGGAAATATATCGTTGTTCCTTCAGTGTCATTGGGTCAAAATCCTGGAATTCCCTCCCTAAGGGCATTGTGGGTTAACCCATAGCACATACACATAAGTTGTTTCAAACTGTTGCCTTAATGCAACTATCCTGACTGCCCAGGACTGCCCAGTTTAAATAAGGAATTTAGAACCTAGGAGCAGAAGTAGACAATTTGGACCTTCAAAGCTGCTTTGCCATTCAAATGTCAAACACACTTTCCTGTATTCACTCCATTATCCTGGCTCTTTTCTCAATCAAAACTCTACCTAAGTCAGCCTTGAATAAAATTAAAGATCCTGCCTCCACTTTCATAATCTTCAATGAAAATCAAGGTCTCCTCATTTCTTTGATCTTAAACTGTATCCTCAAGTTGTCGTCTCTCCTACAAGGGGAAACGTTTTCCAGGTAACCTCCCTGTCCAGTCATCTCAGGATTGTATCTGTTTCTGATGATATAGGCCCAATCTGCTCAGCATTTCTTCAGAACATAAATCCTCCATCCAAGCAATGAGTTAAATGAACTGCTTTTAAAGTATTTCTTCAGAAGTCACAAGATACCAGGTTATAGTCCAAAAGGTTTCATTGAAATCACAAGCTTTCGGAACACTGCCCCTTCATCAGGTGAAGTGAAGAGATGCACCCAGACACTGAGAGATCACAAGGTTGTACAAATGGTGTGAGTAGAGTGTTGACGGCTGAATAACAAGTCTCCGCAGGTGATTAAAAGAGTCAGAGAGTGTGAGTAAAGTGTCAACAGCTGAATAGCAAGTGAAGGGATGACCTATGATCCGATTAATTGAGGCAGAGAGATAATTACAAAATATTAAAAATCAGGTGCTGCTGGAGACAAACCAAACGGCTGAAATAACATGAATGTATAAGAGTCACATACCAAGGGTAACGAGTAATCCCAAACTGTACAAACTAATTAAGGTAGACCTGTCTTTTTCACACCAGGCCTAAATTGCACAGTGTGCTCCAGATGTGGTCCCACCTATACCCTGGAGAGTTGCAGTAAGCTAACCTTCGTTTCATATTCCATCTCCCTCGTCAGAAATGACAACATTCCTCTCACCTTCCTAATCACTTTAATAACTTAGATGATTCATTTACCATGAGCCCTCCAGACTGCTGAGTTTGGCATCTCGATTCATTTAAATAGTTTCCTGGATTGACTGCCATGGACAGTGTGATTGGAAAGGGAGTGAGTATGGGGCAGTATACTGTACCGTGATGGAAGTATTTAACATAGAAGGTGTGGACTTGAGGGCAGTTGAGGTGGATTTGAATATTGATGGTTCAGAGATCTGTGTGAAAATGACAAAGCTCCAATGGTGATCAGCGTTATACAATCCTCACAGACCCCCATCTGGCTCTACACATCCCTCTCATTGATCTCTAGATTACAATGTTTGTTCATCCAGAACAGCTTCATCGAGCTACACCCTCTATTTCAAATGTAATACGTTCAATTTCATTGTTCATTTATCTGCTCAAAGAAATGATCCTTGCATCTTAAGAGCTCTCCCTGCCAATGGGCAGTTCTCTGTCAGCAGGCACTGCTCCCTGGGTCAGATCTACCAATGGCCTTAGTTTATGGGTGACGATGAAGGGCTTATGCCTGAATCATCGATTCCCTTGCTCCTTGGATGCTGCCTGACCTGCTGTGCTTTTCCAGCACCACACTCTCAACTCTGATCTCCAGCATCTGCAATCCTCACTTTCTCCTCCTTGGTTTGATGGGTCCTCACTCCAAGAGTGTTGCTGGAGAAGAGCTCATGCCCGAAACGTCGATTCTCCTGCTCCTCGGATGCTGCCTGACCTGCTGCGCTTTTCCAGCAACACATTTTTAAGCTCTGATCTCCAGCATCTGCAGTCCTCACTTTCTCCTCACTGCAAGAGGCAGCATGTGTCTCTCGATGGCCCAGCAAGTCCCCAGAACATTCACCAGGGTTCCACCAATCCATGAAGACCAGAATCAGACTCAGAAAAGGAAAATGAGCTGCTGTTCAAACTCTGTGGAGAATTGTCTCACTGAAGGTCATGCTGAAGGTCACACTGATTCCTGCTCTGACTCTGTTCCTCCTGAGCTCCGTTCCAATGCTCATTGTCACAGGTTTCCTGTTTCCCTCCTTACATTCTGCAGTAATGGACACATCCAATGGACCGATGTGAGAATGATGTGGAGGTGCCAGTGTTGGACTGGGGTGGACAAAGTTAGAAGTCACATGACACCAGGTTATAGCCCCAACAAGTTTATTTGAAACCACAAGCTTTCGGAGTGCTGATCCTTCATCAGGTGAAGTCTCTAAGTGCCAGCTGTTGTGCATTTCACCTGAGAAGACGATGAGAAATGGAGAATTGGGCCATCCAACTCCCTGCAGCCTGCTCTAACATTCACCACAATCACAACTGACCTGGTACCGTGATAACTCCACTCTCCCACCCACCCCTAATGACATCCCCAATCCCGAATGACAGAGGATTCCACAGACTCACCATCCTATGACAAAACAAAATCCTTCCCATCTCTGTCTTAAACTGGGAGCCCCCTTATTCCAGATACCCCCAGGAGAGGAAACATCCTCTCAGTATTTAACCTGTCAGGTCCCCTCAGCGTAAGTTTCAGTAAATGGGGAGACATTAGCTCAGTGTGAACACCCACTGGCTTTGTAATCCAGAACCTTGAGCTAATGTTCTGAGGACACTGGTCCAAGCTTATGGCAGACGGTGAAATTAAATTCAATACAAACCTGGAAGCTAAAGCTTTGTGATGGGGGTGATCATGTCACTGCTGCTAATTGTCATGGAAACCCATCGGGTTTACTAACCCTGCTGCCCTTACCCTGACTGGTCTATACGTGACTCCAGACTCTGTAGCTGTGAAATGATTGAGCAATTCCCTCCAAATTAGAGACGGGTAATAAAGGCTGCAGTGACACCCGCATCCTTGTGACTGAATTAAGAGAACAGAGTTATTATTCATAATCTGCAGATTGACAACAGCTCCCCAGAGTGAAGGAAGCCTGTGAGAATGCTCCCTGACTGGTCTCGGCTGATCAATGGACCACTCAGATAGACGAGGCTGGGGTCCCGAGGGTCTGGGATGTAACTCAGCAGGAGACCAGGGACAGAGACCACACCAAATCATTCCCAATAATCAGGCCACTAAACGGATGGGTCCCTGTTCAAAACAGACTGTTCCACAAGCTTGGTCCAAGTTAGTTAAGTTATACATTTACTCACTTTTTTATAAAAATAATAATCAAATAGATCAGCAGCTGGGTAATTACAGCTGTGTACAGCCTGGTCTCCTTACTTAAGGAGTGATATAGAATATACTCAAACAAAACATAGAACAGCAAATCAGAAACAAGAGCAGAAATTGCTGGAGAAACTCAGCAGGTCTGGCAGCATCTGTGGAGAGAGGAACAGAGTGAATGTTTCGGGTCCAATGATCCTTCCTCAAAACATTTCAGATCACTGGACCTGAAATATTCACTCTGTTCCTCTCTCCACACTTGCTGCCAGACCTGCTGAGTTTCCCCAGCAATCTCAAGCACTTTGGTTTCATTTAGCTGATTCTGGGGCTGAAGTGTTTGTCTGATGAGACAGGCTGGACCTGTATGCAATGGGGTACAGAAGAATGAGAGGTGAACGGTTGGTTTAATGTATTTATGACAGATGGCTTTTGGTGACCATGGAGACATGGGCATTGTGCAGCCTGTCCACACAGTGGCACTCAGTTCAGTGGGTATAATGACAAACCATGGTAGATTGGAGCTGTGCTTTATAGATAGGAAGCTTGATGTCCCAGAGGACAGGCTGGTAAAGAGGAGGGATTTCCTCTTCTCCAGGGCTGCCAGAGGAGACACACCGTCAGACCCTGTTAGCCTGGTTTGAGGCTGCTCCCCGGGCCAGTGAGAGTCTGCGTTGAATGGCAATGACCAGTGGAGCAGTTACCATGACAACAGGATGAAAACAGCACTGACCCCCTGAGGTTTTCTCTATCAGGACCAGCTTGATTCTCCTGGGTGAACCTTGACAGAGTTGGGTGGGATCTAAAGGATCCCAGGGCAGCTGGAAAGGTCCCCGCCGTGCTTTGGTCAATTTAGTTCCTTTGAATCAACATCCTTATAAAACATCCTCTGACTTTTCTCATGGGAATATTTGTGGAATCATGCTGTGTGCCATACTTCCTGCATTACAACAGTCACTACACTCGGAAGATATTTTGTTGGAGGTTCCTGAGGATGTGATAGGTGCCATATCATTGCAGATTTTTCCATTCTATCTTCAGAGGAAGTCTGGCTCTGGAGAAAGATTGGAAAATATATTCAGTGAGGGAAGCTGTTTACGATCTGCCTGAAGGTGTTGGATCTTCAGGTCCGCAGTGCCCCGATCCCAGAAGTCCTCAGCCTTGCTGTTCCAGTAAAAGAGGGAAGGGAAACATGAAGGGTATGGTGCCAGTCTTTGGTAGTGGTGGGCACTGATGGTTACCCCCCAATGTCGACTCCCACTGCTGAACATGGTAAATCGATGAAGGACAAAGCTAACACCTTGGTCATAGTAACAGCAATCTGGCCTTGTTTTCTAATACCCAGATAACTCAGATAACCGAGTGAGAACCATCTCTTCACGCTCTGAATAAACACCATCTTCAACTAACCAGAGCTTTGCTCACAGTTAAAGGGAATGCAGACTGATCGGACCGGGACTCATCCTCATTAACGAACACACTGGCACCTGACCCACATTCCTCCCGATGCATTGCTTTATGCCTTCACTCTCTCGAGTTAGAAGGGGACTGACTGGGGATGGCTTCTGAGGCAATAGAAATAAATTGTGTCGGATGACTAATTGTAAAGCAAACTTCCAGAAATAGCAATATCACAGCTCACTCTGTGAAGTTTCACAAACAGTTTCATCCAATTTCCAAAAATCCATTGGCCAAAATGCTCCAAGTCCAACAGAACACTGCCTGCTACTCCAATTCTTTCTCACTGTAACCTGACTCCCCATATTGATACATTTTGCCAGTAGAAAGTTCAGAAATGCAAGAACATTTATGTGACTCACGGTTTTATTCATTTGTTGAATATACAATAATAGGAGAGACTTTTTTCAGGACAGACTGGGTTAAATGTAATCTGGATTAGTGGTGCTGGAAGAGCACAGCAGTTCAGGTAGCATCCAAGGAGCTTTGAACTCGACGTTTCGGGCAAAAGCCTTTCATCAGGAATAAAGGCAGTGAGCCTGATGCGTGGAGAAATAAGCTAGAGGAGGGTGGGGGTGGGGAGAAAGTAGCATAGAGTCCAATGGGTGAGTGGGGGAGGGGATGAAGGTGATAGGTCAGGGAGGAGAGGGTGGAGTGGATAGGTGGAAAAGGAGATAGGCAGGTAGGACAAGTCTGGACAAGTCATGGGGACAGTGCTGAGCTGGAAGTTTGGAACTAGGGTGAGGTGGGGGAAGGGGAAATGAGGAAACTGTTGAAGTCCACATTGATGCCCTGGGGTTGAAGTGTTCTGAGGCAGAAGATGAGGCGTTCTTCCTCCAGGCGTCTGGTGGTGAGGGAGCAGCGGTGAAGGAGGCCCAGGACCTCCATGTCCTCGGCAGAGTGGGAGGGGGAGTTGAAATGTTGGGCCACGGGGCGATGTGGTTGATTGGTGCGGGTGTCCCGGAGATGTTCCCTAAAGCACTCTGCTAGGAGGCGCTCAGTCTCCCCAATGTAGAGGAGACCGCATCGGGAGCAACGGATACAATAAATGCTATTAGAGGATGTGCAGGTAAAACTTTGATGGATGTGGAAGGCTCCTTTAGGGTCTTGGATAGAGGTGAGGGAGGAGGTGTGGGTGCAGGTTTTACAGTTCCTGCGGTGGCAGGGGAAAGTGCCAGGATGGGAGGGTGGGTTGTAGGGGGGTGTGGACCTGACCAGATAGTCACGGAGGGAACGGTCTTTGCGGAAGGCGGAAAGGGGTGGGGAGAGAAATATATTCCTGGTAGTGGGGTCTGTTTGGAGGTGGCGGAAATGTCGGCAGATGATTTGGTTTATGCGAAGGTTGGTAGGGTGGAAGGTGAGTACCAGGGGCGTTCTGTCCTTGTTACAGTTGGAGGGGTGGGGTCTGAGGGCGGAGGTGAGGGATGTGGATGAGATGCGTTGGAGGGCATCTTTAACCACGTGGGAAGGGCAATTGCGGTCTCTAAAGAAGGAGGCCATCTGGTGTGTTCTGTGTTGGAACTGGTCCTCCTGGGAGCAGATCCGGCTGAGGCGGAGGAATTGGGAATACGGGATGGTATTTTTGCAAGAGGTAGGGTGGGAAGAGGTGTAATCCAGGTAGCTGTGGGAGTTGGTGGGTTTGTAAAAAATGTCAGTGTCAAGTCGGTTGTCACTAATGGAGATGGAGAGGTCCAGGAAGGGGAGGGAGGTGTCAGAGGTGGTCCAGGTAAATTTAAGGTCAGGGTGGAATGTATTGGTGAAGTTGATGAATTGCTCAACCTCCTCGTGGGAGCCCGAGGTGGCGCCAATGCAGTCATCAATGTAGCGGAGGAAGAGGTGGGGAGTGGTGCCGGGGTAATTACGGAAGATCAACTGCTCTACATAGCCAACAAAGAGACAGGCATAGCTGGGGCCCATACGTGTGCCCATGGCTACCCCTTTGGGCTGGAGGAAGTGGGAGGATTCAAAGGAGAAATTGTTAAGGATGAGGACCAGTTCGGCCAAACGAATGAGAGTGTCGGTGGAAGGGTACTGTTGGGGATGTCTGGAGAGGAATGTAATAACAGGTGTGGAATCAAGTGTGGAATGGATATGGAGCAGCTTTGGAAGAGTGAAAGAATTCCAGAGTTCGCGACAGTTTCTTTGTCATTGATTGGGTAATCTGAACCCCTGAGCAGCTGGAGTGGGCCAATGAAAAGTAATCGTTTAACGGCCCAATGGGGGGGTTCCTGGGTGCACTGACTGATCATCACAAGCATTCGGTAACTATTAATAACAGGCTGAAGGGTTGAGACGTTATAGTAAAGGTTCTTGTGATAGTGGTAGTGTTCCTAATCCTGAGCTAGGAGGCTTGGCTTAAAGTCCCACCAATCTGGAGGTGTGTCATAACATTTCTGAACAGTGGATTAGAAAACATCGATTATCTGGATAAATTCCTTGTGGAATTTGATTTTTAATCCTGACGCCAATGGTCTTGACTTCCAGCTATGTTGAGCATCTCACTGAGACGTCCAGTGAACTGACTGCCTCTGATGAAGGACAGTCTGTGACAGCACATGGTGTAAGGGTCAAGCAGAAAACCTGAGGCCACAGGCATTCAGCAACCCTGCCCCTCCCTCTTGACAGAGGTGGGCACTGCCACTCGAGATGGGAGGTCCTCTCCAAAAGCTTCCAAATATTGTCCAATATAAATCATGTCCATGGGCTGCAGTGGTCAAGTCCCTACCTGTGGGCCATGAGACCCAACTTCAAGACCCATCTGCTCCAGAGGTGTGTCATCACATGACCAACAGGGTGATGCAAGAAAACATCAAACCATGGCCTGCTTGCCAGGAAGGGAGGAGTGCAGGGGAACCCCTAAAAAACTGGTCTCCCCCACTGGAACAGCTCAGGGTGGAGGGAGGGATGTTACGTGAATGTGCCCAGACTGTGGCTCTGAGGCTGCTGCCTCCCCCCCCTCCCCACCATCGAGATGACCCTGGTGGTATCACCCATCTGCCTCTGATGCCACTAACGTGCTGTCAGGCACAGAGCCCTTTCAGAAGAAGTCCTTCTTGAAGGAAGGGTCATGTCAGGGCACTAAGGCTAGATCTGAGAAACTTCTTCTCCTTGTGCTTTTGAACTACCCGCACCACATTCCACCCATTGGGAACAAATGTTTAGTTTCAATAATGCTCCAAAGGATTGCATCTTAATCTATGCTGTTCCATTAGCAATCCGTCCTACTGCACCCCACTCTGCCTGACTCGCTTCGTTATTGGTCACCATGGAGTGGGTTTATAGACACCATCCACCTTCTTGAGTTTTTTTATCCACTTGTGGGATGGGGGCATCGCAGATTGTGCCCAATTTATTGCCTGTCCCTAGTTGCCCTTGAGAATGTGGGACTGACCTGCCTTCCTGAACTGCTACAATCCATGTGCTGTAGGTAGACCCACAATGCCCTTAGAAAGGGAATTCCAGGATTCTGACCCAGTGACAGTGAATGGTGTTCCCATGTATATGCTGCTTTTTTTTAGATTAGATTACATTACAGTGTGGAAACAGGCCCTTCAGCCCAACAAGTCCACACCGACCCGCCGAATTGCAACCCACCTATACCCCTACATTTACCCCTTACCTAATACTACGGGCAATTTATCATGGCCAATTCACCTGACCTGCACATCTTTGGACTGTGGGAGGAAACCGGAGCACCCGGAGGAAACCCACGCAGACACGGGGAGAACATGCAAACTCCACACAGTCGCCTGAGGCGGGAATTGAACCCAGGTCTCTGGCGCTGTGAGGCAGCAGTGCTAACCACTGTGCCACCGTGCCGCCCACCAACTTGTCCTTCCAGATGGAAGTGGCCGTGAGGTTGGAAGGATCTTTGGTGAGTTTCTGCAGACCATCTTGTAGATAGTATACACCCTGCTACTGAGCGTTGGTGGTGGAGGGAGTGGATTTTTGTGGATGTGGTGCCAATCAAGCGGGGGCTGCTTTGTCCTAGATGGTGTCAAATTCCTTCAGTGTCATTGGAGCTGGTCCCATCTAGACAAGTGGGGAGTATTCCATCACCCTCCTGACTTGTACCTTGTAGATGGTGCGACAGGCTTTGGGGAGTCAGGAGGTGAGTTACTCACCGCAGTATTCTAAGCCTCTGACCTGCTCTTGTAGCCACTGTGATTTTGTAAAGAATCCAGAGAGTTTCTGGCCAGATCAGCATGTTGATAATGGGAGATCCAGTGATGGTAACAACATTGAATGCCAAGGGTGGTGGTTACATTGTCTACTATTGGAGATGATCATTGCCTGGCATTTGTGTGGCACATATGTTACTTAACACTTGTCATCTCAGGCCTGGATATTGTCCCGATCTTATTGCATTTGAACACAGACTGCTTCATTACCTGAGGAGTGGTGAATGGTGATGAACATTGTGCAATCATTGGTGAACATTCCCATTTCTGACCTTATGATGGAGGGAAGATCACTGATGAAGCAGCTGAAGATGCTTGAGCCTAGGACACTGTCCGGAGGAACTCCTGCAGAGATGTCCCAGAGCTGAGGTGACTGACCTCCAACAATCACAGCCAGCCTCCTATGTGCTAGGTATGATTCCAATCAGCAGAGTTTTCCCCCTGATGCCCATTGATTCCACTTTTGCCAGGGCTCCTTGATGCCACACTCGGACGAACGCAGCTTTGATGTCAAGGGCTGTCACTCTCACCTCCCCTCTGGAATTCAGCTCTTTTGTCCATGTTTGAACCAAGGCTGTAATGGGATCGGGAGCTGAGTGACCCTGGCAGAACCCAAACTGGGCATCACTGAGCAGGTTATTGCTGAGCAGGTGCTGCTTGACAGCACTGTTGATGACACCTTCCATCACTTTACTGATGATCTAGAGGAGACTTATGGGACAGTAATTGGCTAGTTTGGATTTGTCCTGCTTTTTGTGCATGGAATGTACCTGGGCAGTTTCCACATTGTTGATAGATACCAATGTTGTAACTGTACTGGAACAGTGTTATAAATCACACAACACCAGGTTATAGTCCAACAGGTTTAATTGGAAGCACTAGCTTTCGGAGCACTGCTCCTTCATCAGATGGTTGTAGATTTGTAACTTGGTACACCCCAGTCCAACACCGGCATCTCCAAATCATGAGTACTGGAACAGCTTGGCTAGGGAAGCGGCAAGTTCTGGGGCACAAGTCTTCAGTACTGTTGCTGGATTGTTGTCAGGGCCTGTAGCCTTTGCAGTATCCAGTCTCTCCAGCCATTTCTTGCTAACAGGTGGAGTGTATTGAATTGGTTGAAGACTGGTGTTTGTGATGCTGGGGACCACTTGAGGAGGCTGAGATGGATCATTCACTCAGCATTTCTGTCCAAAGATTGCAGCGAATGGTTCAGCCTTATCTTTTGCACTGATGTGCTGGGCTCCCCCATCACTGAGGATGGGGATATTTGTGGAGCCTCCTCCTCCAGTAAGTTGTTAAATTGTCCATCTCCATTCAGGACTGGATGTGGCAGGTTAGAGATCTACAGTGTTGCCTAAGCAATTGTCTATATGCAGACACTTAGATAGTTTATTACTTATTAAACATATTTACCCAGGTGCTGTTACTGTAAGAGACAAAGGATTGCTGTTCTAATTTACTTTTATTAAAATGCTTGCAAGTTAAAGAAAATAACATTTTCACAAATTAGTGTGACTTGTCCCAAAAGAGGCTGAGCACCTGAGAAGCACATATCTGGTGAACCTTGATTGGGCTGTTTGATCCAATTCACTGAGCTCCAGCAACAGGGCACTCAGTGTTATCTTTGTACGAAGGTGGCTGCCGCATGGAGTCTTCGCCGAGGGGATGGTCATCAAGTATCCCTTCATATTCCACCCCTACTCTTTCCAAGCCCTTCTGGAATGTTGTCTGACTTCAGCTAATGGGGTTACAAGGGCAGGGGTGAGAGCACCCAATGGGGTTAGGCCAGGTCATCCTCAATATAGCCATCTCTAAGATGTGTGATGCCAAGGGATCCAGCTGAGACTGGGGAATACACAAACAGAATGGATTGGTCAGGCTGAGTACCTCTTAATACATTTCGGATCCTAATGACCTTCCCATTCTTCAATACACATCAGAGGTCTGGGATCATTCCTGCTGGCCTTTGGCCGGTAGTAACTTTGGACTGTTTGTATTCAATCAGACTTTGCTTGCAGAAACTGTTCAGCCAGTTTTATATTGGGCCTAGTTGCTTAGATCATTGGGCACTTGATCATAGCAAGGCCTGATTGACCTGAGGAGGTACAGGAAGACCATTCAATTCCCGAATAAGAAGATGCTTTATTGCAGGATCTTATCTAGGTTCAGGTTGCGTTGATGCAATGGACATTTCATGGACTCTGTTTGTCTTTAATAAAATCAAAACTAATCATGAGATCTTCACATTAAGTTTCCCAGCCAATGCAAATATTAATTTACAGACAGCCAATAAGAATCTGGACGTTGAGATTGTTTTGCCAAAATCACCACTCAGATGGTGACATGTTTCACTATATATGATTGCATGACAGAGAGTCAGGGTAATAGGTCTTAATCCTTCAAGATTTTAAACTGTCCTCCCGTCAAGCTTGCATGATGCCATTGTAATTGTCTCCACACTATAAATTACTGCAGTGGTTCCCTCCCTCCCTCAATCATTTCTCTTTCACAAGATGAATGCGTGTATCGAAAGAGAAGCTGTTCTTTGTTGTTCAGTTGAGTCTGTTCTCGCTCTGGAAACTTGTTTGGCCGATCTTGTAAATCTGAGGCATTGAGTGAGTAGGCCATAATTCAGAGTGAGCCACCTCCCTGTTTCTCAAGCAGGTACATTGACCAACCTACTGGGATCACATGTAATGAAACATGTCACTGTCTAAGTGGTGACTTTGGCAAAAACAATCTCAACATCCAGTTTCCTATTGGTCACTCTGTAAATTGATATTTTCATTGGCTGGAAAACTTAACGTGAAGATCTCATGATTGGTTTTTATTTTTATTAAAGATGAACATGTGATTGTGAAAGTAGTGAGCTTGCTGGTTTACATTGTGATGACGTGGGAGAGTGGCACATGATGCCTAGTTTTGGAAGGTTGGGAGAAAGGATTTTGAAAGGCTATTAATCCCTCTACTGCAACAACAAAGTCGATTTGAACTCATAATTATTTTCACATGAATACAGTATTCAGAAAAGAGCACAACAGACATTTTATTCTCTTGTACACATATAATCTTAGCTTGTAGGTCTAAAAGTTTCCCTTTGTATTTTTTCTACTGCCATATTTAATTGTGCTGTATTGTCCCAGTTAACTGGCTAAGTATCAAACACTCACATTCACAGCGTTACATAAACTCCCTTTTATTGAAGGAAGTGTTTGCTCCTGGATCTAAGCCAGGGGAGAATTAAGAAAGTTTTCCCTGTAAATTAGGGTTGTCAAGATCAAATCTTAAGGGAAACAAAATTTCTCTGGAGTTTGTGTACACAGCTGGTCCAGGAAGTGCACAGTGTCTCAGGACTGTAAGACCCACCCAGGTCTAGACTGGTTTGAAAGTACAGAAATAAAGCTATAGGTTCTGTATTACAAACAGTTAAAAATGCCAACCAGTTTCTGTTAGAAAATTATACACAGCAACAAGAGCTATTGAAATTACACAATCAGAAAGAAGGCCATTTGGCCTATTACGCACATGCAAGCCCCTCTGTCAGAGCCAGCCACACAGATCCATTCCTCTAGCTATCCAAATCTTTTCTCTTTTAATTTGATTGCCAATTCTCTTTTGAAATTTTCCAAGGTCCTTCCAGGCAATGAATTCCAGGTCACAACTCACCATGCAAAAAAACATTCTGCATCACAGCCTAGCATATTTGGCAATTAGTCTGAATCGATCTTGTCTGGTTACTGACCTTCCTGCCAGTGGAAAATTAACAAATATCTGTACACCATTACACAACAAAATGTAACCGTGCAGAGTCCATCCAATGTACCATACAATTAACTGTACATGTATCCCAATCTGAAACCCAGAAGCTGTATTTGTTGCAGAAGCATCCTGCACACATGGACAGTACAATACAGTGTTAATACATTCAAGGGAATAAGAGTGTAGGAATTAAAATTAAAAGCATGAAATAAACAAATCCATCAGTGCATCATCTCTCTATCTTTTCAAGAGAAATCCAGCTCAGTCCCCAATGCTTAATGTCACTGGGATCTTCCTCTGCTTCTAATCTTTATCCAATTTCCCTTTAAAGCTGCACTTTTCTGAAACTCAGCCAGTCCTAACACAAAGCATTGTCTTCTCCAAAGATCTTTTCAGCTTCTTCCGATCTGCTCTGTCCAGGCTTCTCATTATTTTTAAAGCCTCCATCAGAGCTCCTCTTAGCCTCTCCTCTCTTAGGAGAACAGGCCAAACGTCTTCAATCTATCCTCACAACTGAAGTGTCTCAACACTGGAACCATCCTTGTAAACCTCTTCTGTTCTGTCTCCACCGTGCTCACATCTTTCTTACAATATGTTGCCCACAGCTTTACACAGTACTCCATCCGATATCAAGTGTCACAGAGTCATACAGCACAGAAACAGGCCCTTCAGTCCAAACTGTCCACGCTGACCATATTCACAAACTAATTTAGTCCCACCTGCCTGCTCCTGTCTCATACCCCTCCAAACCTTTTCTATTCGTGTACTTATCCAAATGTCTTTTAAACATTGTACCTGCATCTTCCACTTTCTCTGGCAGTTCAATCCCCACATGAACCACTCTCTGTGTAAAAAGATTGCCCCCCGTGTCCTTTTTAAAGCTTTCTCCTCTCACCTTAAAAATGTGCCCCTAGTCTTGAATTCCCCTACCTCAGGGAAAAGACCCCTGCCATTCACCTTATCTATACCCCTCATGATTTTATAAACCCAAATAAGGTCACCCCCTCCAACTTCCTACACTCCAGTGAAAAAAGTCCAAGCTTTTCCAGTCTATTTTTATATCTCAAACCCTCCAATCCTGGCAACATCCCGGGAAACCTCTTGTGATCCCTCTCCAGTTTAATAATACCCTTCCATTAACAGGGAGACCAGAATTGGACATAGTATTCCAGAAGAGGCCTCACCAATGTTCTGTACAACCTCAACATGACACCCCAACTCCTATACTCAAAGGTCTGAGCATTAAAGGCAAGTGTGCCATACACCTTCTTAACCACCATGTCTATCTATGATGCAAAGTTCCAACATCATGTACCTGAATCCCAAGGTCTCCCTGCTCTACAACATGACCCAGGATGCTATCATTAATTCTATAAGTTGTGCTCTTGTTTATTTTACCAAAATACAACACCTTACACTTATCCAAATTAAACTCCATCTGCCACTCCTCAGCCCATTAACCCAATTGACCAAGATCACTTCGTAATCTTCAAC
This sequence comes from Chiloscyllium punctatum, assembly GCF_047496795.1. Classification (NCBI taxonomy): domain Eukaryota; kingdom Metazoa; phylum Chordata; class Chondrichthyes; order Orectolobiformes; family Hemiscylliidae; genus Chiloscyllium; species Chiloscyllium punctatum. Next base: position 3,046,793 of record NC_092752.1, read on the forward strand.
AACTTCTTCACTGTCCACAATGCCATCAATTTTGGTGTCACCTGCAAACATACTAACCATGCTTACAATATTCATATCCAATCATATAGATGTCAAATAAAAGTGGACCCAGTACTGATCCCTGTGGAACACTGCTGGTCACAGATCTCCACTCCAAAATAAAACCTTCCAACACTGCCCTCTGTCTCCTGCCATAAAGCCAATCTAATCAGAGTCTTGTATAAGTTCAACCTCATCTCCTTGCTCTTGTACTCTATGACATTATGTGTAAAGCTGAGGACACTGTTGACTTTACTTTCTGCTCCCTCCACCTGCATTGCTATCTTCAGTGATCTATCACATATTAATCCAAATCCCTCTCCTCCTGCAAACACCATGTTGTATTGTCTGACCGTGTTCTTCTCTGTATTGAACATCATCTTCCCCTCTAGCTCCCCAATGCCACCAATTTGTCAGTGTCCTTTTGGGATTCTGTACTGCTATCCTTACAGGTTACAATGTTTTCAAGTTTCATACCATCTTAAAACTTTGAAATTGCCACCTGCAAACCAAGATACAGATTACTAATATATTTCATGAAAGGCAAAGTTCCCGATCCTGACCCCTGGGGAACTTGAAACCTTCCTCAGGTTGAAAAACTATCCTCACCGTTTCCAAACATTCAACCAATTTTACATCCACGTTGTTACTGTCCTTTTTATTCAATAAGCTATAACTTTCCTCACAAGTCTGTTGTGTGGCCCCATATAACCCACCTTCTAAAAGTGTCTGTATATCACATCAACAGCATTACCCTCATTGAACCTTCCTGTTACCTCTTCAAAAAGCTCCAGCGAGCTTATGAAACAGGATTTCCCCTTTAGAAATCCATGCAGACTCTTCCTAATCAACCCACTCTATTTCCCTTTGATTTCTAATACTATCCTAAATAATTATTTCCTATCAGGGAAGTTGAGCCGACTGCTTTTGTATGAAAAGACACTTTTCCTGATCTCTCTCTCTCTCTCTCTCTCATCAATCCCTAAACTGATTACATCGCAACATTGGCACAAGGAGTCTGTAGGGGGATACAAACAGGTTCAGTGTGGGGGCAAAAGCTTGGCAGATGGCAGATAATGTGAGGTTATCCACTTTGCAGGAAGAATAGAGGTGCTGAATATTATTGAAATGGGGAAAGACTGCAGAAAGCTACACCTTAGTGGGATTTCGAAGTCCTCGTCCATGAATCACAAAAATCTATCATCCAAGTTCAGAGGGTAATGGGGACAGCAAATAGATGGTTCAAAGAGAATGGAATACATAAGTAGGAGGGTTTTGGTGGATGATGAAAGGATGTTTCCTCTTTTGAGAGAATCTAGTGGTCAGAGTTTAAAAATAAGGGGGGTCAGCCCATATAGAACATAAATAGGGAAATATTGTTTTCTTGCAGAGGGTTGTGAGTCTTTGGAATTCCATTCTTCAGAAGGCAGTGGGTGCAGAATCTTTAAACACTTTAGGCCAAGGTAGATAGATTCTTGATGATCAAGGGGATGTAAGATTATTGGAGAATAACAGGAATGTAGGCTGGGGGTTAAAAGCAGATCAGCCATGATCGTGTTCAATGGTAGGGCAGACTCGAAGGTATGAGTGGCCTACAGTTGTTCCTTCTTTGTATCATTACAAATAAATCTCCTGGGTTTCTTGGAATGGGGAAGATGCAGGGAATTGTTGTTAACTTGAACAGTTCCTGTGATCTGAAACACACTGCCTGATAGGCAGGGAAGTAGGTTTAAGAAGAACTTTCAAAAGGGAGTTGGATAAACATTGGAAAAGAGAGAAAATAACAGCAAAGCTGTGAGAAAGAAGCAGGGAATTGGGATCAATTCTTACAGCTTAAACTTAGAATCCCTACAGTGCAGACAAAGGCCATTTGCACAATCCCTCCAAAAGGTATCCTGCACAGACCTACTCCCCCATCATATCACCCCATTTCCCCATGACTGATCCACCTAACCTGCACATCCCTGGATACTTTGGGCAATTTAGCATCACCAAACAACTAGCCTGTACATCTTTGGACTGTGGGAGGAAACGGAGCATCTGGAGGAAACCCATGCAGACATGGGGAGAACATGCAAACTTCACATGGACAGTACCTGGGGGTGAAATTGAACCCAGTCCCCAGTGCTATGAGGTAGTGACTACCACGGAGTCACCAAGCCACCCAATACAGCTCTTTCAAATAGCCAGAACAGGCAGCGTAGTTGAATGAACTAGGAGAAAGTGAGGACTGCAGATGCTGGAGATCAGAGCTTAAACATGGGTTGCTGGAAAAGCGCAGCAGGTCAGGCAGTATCAAAGGAGCAGGAGAATCGACGTTTTGGGCATAAGCCCTTCTTCAGGAATGAGGAGGGTGTGCCAAGCAGGCTAAGATAAAAGGTAGGGAGGAGGGACTTGGGGGAGGGGCGTTGGGAATACGATAAGTGGAAGGAGGTTAAGGTGAGGATGATAGGCCGGAGAGGGGGTGGGGCGGAGAGGTCGGGAAGAGGATTGCAGGTCAAGAAGGCGGTGCTGAGTCTGAGGGTTGGGACTGAGATAAGGTGGGGGGAGAGGAAATGAGAAAGCTGGAGAAATCTGCATTCAATGGTGGTTGAATGGCCTGCTCTGCATATGCATATGATAACGTATCTCTTTATTAAAGAAGGACATTTTAAAAATTAAAATCAGCATTTGCCATTTGAAAAGAGTGAGAACAGTGATAACTTAATGAGCCAATGATAGGGGAGGTGTCAGGATTTAGAAATACTTCCCAAGGATGTGTGAAACTTTGCGTATGGAATAAAACTAATGAAAACCAGTGCAGCTAAAATCAATGTATGGCTGTGTTGACGGTAGGTAAATGGAGATGGGTTGGAGGGACAGTCAGGAGGTTGACTGAAGAATATGGTTCCATCTAGGAACCTGTCCCAACATCTCCAAACATTCCCCATACCTCAAGCTTCTCATCACTGGAAGCAATCTCATAAAGAAACCTCTTTAATGTGATCTCTCCAATGTGTTCACATCCTTCTTAAAGTGTGGCACACAGAACTGTACACAATACTCCAGCTGTGGTCTGGCCAGTGCCCTCTACACATTCAATATAACCTCCCTGCTCATGTATCTATGGCCCTTTTAAAGAAGCCTGGATGTATAGCTCTCTCTCTACCTGTCCTGTCATATTTCAATACTTCATTACCTAGGTTTCTCTGCTACTATACACCCTTTAGTTTATTCTGTCTGTCTATCAAAAAGTATCACCTCACACTTCCTTGCACTGAACTTTATTTGCCATCTAACCACCTGCTCAACCATGTATCGATATCCTTTTAGAGTTTTATGCTCTTCTCCTCACATTTTACAATGCTCCTAGTGCCACCTGCAGCCTTCAAATTGTCTTCTGCAAACCTGGATCTCGATTATTTATAAACATCAGAGAAAGCAAGATTCTCCCAATCCCTATTTTTTTCATTTTTCCCACTGTCCTGCAGTTAAGCAACAGAGGAGTTTGTGCTCAAATATCTGTGCTGGAATTTGATGCAGAATCCTCTGCTCCAGAGGGAAGCATATTAATCACTGCGCCACTCTCAAACATACTCTCGGCAAGACTTCTTGTGGGAACACAAATATCTGTACACTGTATTTGGTAAGCAATAGCAAAAGACAGTTCCATTTGCACCAGGGTTTGGGTTGGAATAATTATGTGTAGAAAGGAGGAGTGGTTGTTCCAACCAGATCCTGGAAGAGCCCCAATTGGGATACAGCAAACCATTAAGTTCCCAAGTGAGAAGAGATGAACTGGCTCACTGTCTTTATTCACCCACCACCTTAGTTAGTCACAATGAGGTTAATTTACAAACTGATCTGATCCCTTAAGGATACTATTCTCCCAGACCCAAGAAACATATGGTTTAAAAGGAGGCTTTATTGAATTAATAAAGAGTGAGGCAAGACAAAGTAGTAACAGCACACAGATTAGAAATAAGATGTGAATCCAAATGGATAGAAGTTTAAAGAAGTTTACAGATCAGTCTCTGAGTTGCTTGTGAAAAGCGTATCTTGAACAGAGCATTGGAGGTTCAAGTAGTAACTGAATGTAATTGTTTTGCAGATTGGTTGAGATTCTGTAGTTCTGATTCCGTTTGATTGTGATTGATTTCCAGCATTTGGGGTGACAGAGAGTCTTTTTGTTCTCGTTGTTTCTTTTTGAACTGTTTTGCAATACTTAGAGTAAATGAGGTTCTTGCATTCATCAGAGTGAGGGAGGTGTCTTCAACTGGGACCTTCACACCATACTCAACCTCAGGCTGGTACACACAGGAACATTCAGTCGCACTGGTACACTCCAGTAGAGTTGAAACTGGCTTTTTAACCCCTGTCTTTGTGGACTCTTCAAAGAGAAAAATCACAAAATAGGTCTGCAGTTTGAAACATAATCTGTAAGGGGAGGTTTGCTGTTGAGCTGGGGACTGTAAGCCTCTTGTTGTCTTTGTATTCACAAGGAATCATAGTCTTAGAATCATTGTATCATAACATTACTACAGTGCAGATAGAGTTTTCTGACATATCTCTGACACATTTAAGTGTTAAACCCTAACTGTCCCATACTGAAATTTTCCACTTAGCTTGCCAATTTCCATTGCTGCTATTCTGTCTCTGTAGAACTTCTCCTTTCGAAAACAAATATTTTGAAATTTAGGGTTAAAAATGCTCATAGTATTTCACAGTTCTAAACCCTTGACATAACACAATAAGGGAGAGATGTACAGAGAAAATGAATGATGCTGGAAAAGATCAGGGACAAGGATATTAATAGTGACAGAAGTATTCACGTACTAACCTTTTCCCTCTCCCCCTACTGTAGAAATGAAGGAATGCTGGATATTAAGTTACAAAGGCTGGATGAATACTTGTTTACAGTTGTGTTACGCTGCTAACCAAGATCAACTTACAGCTGTCAACTCTTGGTCAGCCTCTACTTCCTTTGTTTCACCAGTGGTGGTCATGCCTTCAGCTGCCTGGAGCCTGGAATTCCTCCTTCAATCTCTCCCACTCTCCCTTCCTGAGAAATGCTTTTTAAAAAGCCCAAGTGTTTGGTTGCTTGTCCTCGACATCTTTATGCGACTGTTGCAATGTTTAATGGATTAAGTGACAGGGAATGTTTCACGACATTCAAGATGCTATGTAAATGCAAGTTCTGAAGAATGGTCACGGGACTGAAATGAAAACTAATTTCTCTCCACAAAAGCGGCCAAACCTGCTGGGTTTTTCAACAATTTCAATCTTTGTTTTTGACTCCAACACCTGCAGTTGTTCCCCCAACCTGGTACACTGACTCAATGCCACTATCCCCATCTTGGTATACCGACTCAATGCCCCACCCCCCCATCCTGGTATACCGACTCAATGCCCCAACCCCCCATCCTGGTATACCGACTCAATGCCCCAACCCCCCATCCTGGTACACCGACTCAATGCCCCACCCCCCCATCCTGGTATACCGACTCAATGCCCCAACCCCCCATCCTGGTATACCGACTCAATGCCCCAACCCCCCATCCTGGTATACCGACTCAATGCCCCACCCCCCCATCCTGGTATACCGACTCAATGCCCCAACCCCCCATCCTGGTATACCGACTCAATGCCCCACCCCCCCATCCTGGTATACTGACTCAATGCCACTATCCCCATCCTGGTATACCGACTCAATGCCCCATCCCCCCATCCTGGTATACCGACTCAATGTCCCTCCCTCCCATCCTGGTATACCAACTCAATGCCCCACCCCCCCATCCTGGTATACTGACTCAATGCCACTATCCCCATCCTGGTATACCAACTCAATGCTCCACCCCCCCATCCTGGTATACTGACTCAATGCCCCTCCCCCCATCCTGGTACACTGACTCAATGCCCCACCCCCCCATCCCAGTACACTGACTCAATGCCACTACCCCATCCTGGTACACCGACTCAATGCCCCTCCCCCCCCATCCTGGTATACTGACTCAATGCCCCACCCCCCCCATTCTGGTATACTGACTCAATGCTCCATCCCCCATCCTGGTACACTGACTCAATGCCACTAGTCCCCATCCTGGTATACCGACTCAATGCCTCTCCCTCCCATCCTGGTACACTGACTCAGTGCCCCTCCCCCCATCCTGATACACTGACTCAATGCCCCTCCCCAGTATCAGGGTACACTGACTCAGTGCCCCTCCCCCCATCCTGATACACTGACTCAATGCCCCTCCCCAGTATCAGGGTACACTGACTCAATGCCCCGCCCCCCCATCCAGGTACACTAACTCAATGCCTCTCCCCACGCGCCCCCCTCCCCCCCCATCCTGGTACACTGACTCATTGCCTCTCACCCCATCCGGGTACACTGACACAATGCCCCGCCCCCCATCCTGGTACACTGACTCAATGCCACTCCCCCCATCCGGGTACACTGACTCAATGCCCTGCCCCCACCCTGGGACACTGACTCAATGCCCCTCCCCCCATCCTGGTATACTGACTGAATGCCCCCCATCCTGGTACACTGACACAATACCCCTCCCCCCATCCTGGTATACTGACTCAATGCATCTCCCTCCCATCCTGGTACACTGACTCAATACCCCTCCCCCCCATCCTGGTATACTGACTCAATGCATCTCCCTCCCATCCTGGTACACTGACTCAATGCCCCACCCCCCCATCCTGGTACACTGACTCAATGCATCTCCCTCCCATCCTGGTACACTGACTCAATACCCCTCCCCCCCATCCTGGTATACTGACTCAATGCATCTCCCTCCCATCCTGGTACACTGACTCAATACCCCTCCCCCCCATCCTGGTATACTGACTCAATGCCCCTCACCCCATCCTGGTACACTGACTCAATGCCCCTCCCCCCATCCTGGTATACTGACTCAATGCCCCACCCCCCCATCCTGGTACACTGACACAATACCCCTCCCCCCCATCCTGGTATACTGACTCAATGCATCTCCCTCCCATCCTGGTACACTGACTCAATACCCCTCCCCCCCATCCTGGTATACTGACTCAATGCCCCTCACCCCATCCTGGTACACTGACTCAATGCCCCTCCCCCCATCCTGGTATACTGACTCAATGCCCCCCCCCCCATCCTGGTACACTGACTCAATGCCCCTCCCCCCATCCTGGTATACTGACTGAATGCCCCCCATCCGGGTACACTGACACAATGCCCCTCTCCCCCATCCTGGTATACTTCCTCAATGCCCCTCTCACCCATCCTGGTACACTGGCTGAATGCCCCTCCCCCCAATCTAGGTACACTGACTCAATGCCCCTCCCCCCCATCCTGGTACACTGGTACAATGCCCCTCCCCCCATCCTGGTACACTGGCTCAATGCCCCCCACCAATCATGGTACACCGACTCAATGCCTCTCCCCCCATCCTGGTATACTGGCTAAATGCCCCCCCATCCTGATACACTGACTCAATGCCCCCCCCCAACCCCCCAATCCTGGTATACCGACTCAATGCCTCTCCTTCCCATCCTCGTACACTGACTCGATGCCCCTCCCCCATCCTGGTACACTGACTCAATGCCCCTCCCCCCCATCCTGGCACACTGATGTAATGCCCCACGCCCCCATCCTGGTACACTGACTCAAGGCCCCACCCCCCCATCCGGGTAAACTGGCTCAATGCCTCTCCACCCATCCTGGTACACTGACTCAATGCCCCTCACCCTATCCTGGTATACTGACTCAAAGCCCCTCCCCCCATCAAGGTACACTGACTGAATGCCTCTCCCCCCCAATCCTGGTACAATGACTCAATGCCCCTCCCCCCTATCAGGGTACACTGACTCAATGCCCCCCCCCATCCGGGTGCACTGACGCAGTGCCGCTCCCCCCCATCCTGGTATACTGACACAATGCACACCCCATCCGGGTACACTGACTCAATGCCCCTCACCCCCCATCCTGGTATGCTGACTCAATGCCCCTCCCCCCATCCTGGTACACTGACTCAATGCCCCACCCCCTATCCTGGTATACGGACTCAATGCCCCTACCCCTATCCTGGTATACTGACTCAATGCCCCTCCCCGCCATCCTGGTACACTGACTCAATGCCCCCCCCCCATCCTGGTACACTGACTCAACGCCCCCCCCCCCTCCTCTATCCTGGTACACTGACTCAATGCCCCTCCCCCTATCCTGGTATACTAACTCAATGCCCGTACCCCTATCCTGGTATACTGACTCAATGCCCCTCCCCTCCATCCGGGTACACTGACTCAATGCCCCGACCCCCCATCCTGGTACACTGACTCAATGTCCCTCCCCCTATCCTGGTATACTGACTCAATGCCCCCCCCCACATCATGGTACACTGACTCAATGCCTCACCCCCCAATCCTGGTACACTGACTCAATGCCTCACCCCCCAATCCTGGTATACTGACTCAATGCCCCTCCTCCTATCCTGGTATACTGACTCAATGCCCCTCCTCCTATCCTGGTATACTGACTCAATGCCCCTCACCCTATCCTGGTATACTGACTCAATGCCCCTCCCTCCATCAAGGTACACTGACTGAATGCCTCTCCCCCCCAATCCTGGTACACTGACTCAATGCCCCTCCCCCCTATCAGGGTACACTGACTCAATGCCACCCCCCCATCCGGGTGCACTGACGCAGTGCCCCTCCCCCCCATCTTGGTATACTGACACAATGCACACCCCATCCAGGTACACTGACTCAATGCCCATCCCCGCCATCCTGGTACACTGACTCAATGCCCCACCCCCCCATCCTGGTACACTGACTCAATGCCCCACCCCCTATCCTGGTATACTGACTCAATGCCCCTACCCCTATCCTGGTATACTGACTCAATGCCCCCCCCCCATCCTGGTACACTGACTCAATGCCCCACCCCCCCTCCTGGTACACTGACTCAATGCCCCTCCCCCTATCCTGGTATACTGACTCAATGCCCCTCCCCCTATCCTGGTACACTGACTCAATGCCCCTCCCCCTATCCTGGTACACTGACTCAATGACCCTACCCCTATCCTGGTATACTGACTCAATGCCCCTCCCCTCCATCCGGGTACACTGACTCAATGCCCCGACCCCCCATCCTGGTACACTGACTCAATGTCCCTCCCCCTATCCTGGTATACTGACTCAATGCCCCCCCCCACATCATGGTACACTGACTCAATGCCCCACCCCCCAATCCTGGTACACTGACTCAATGCCCCTCCCCCTATCCGGGTACACTGACTCAATGCCCCTCCCCCCCATCATGGTACACTGACTCAATGCCCCTCCCCCTATCCTGGTATACTGACTCAATGCCCCCCCCCCATCATGGTACACTGACTCAATGTCCCACCCCCAATCCTGGTACACTGACTCAATGCCCCTCCCCCTATCCGGGTACACTGATTCAATGCCCCTCCCCCCCATCATGGTACACTGACCCAATGCCCCTCCCCCATCTGCGTACACTGACTCAATGCCCCTCCCCCCATCCTGGTACACTGAGTCAATGCCCCTCCCCCCTATCCAGGTACACTGACTCAATGCCCCTCACCCCCCATCCTGGTATGCTGACTCAATGCCCCGCCCCCCATCCTGGTACACTGACTCAATGCCCCACCTCCCCATCCTGGTACACCGACTCAATGCCCCTCCCCCTATCCTGGTATACGGACTCAATGCCCCTACCCCCATCCTGGTACACTGACTCAATGCCCCACCCCACAATCCTGGTACACTGACTCAATGCCCCTCACCCCCAATCCTGGTATGCTGACTCAATGCCCCTCCCCCCATCCTGGTACACTGACTCAATGCCCCACCCCACAATCCTGGTACACTGACTCAATGCCCCTCCCCCTATCCTGGTATACGGACTCAATGCCCCTAACCCTATCCTGGTATACTGACTCAATGCCCCTCCCCCCCCCATCCTGGTACACTGACTCAATGCCCCACCCCCCATCCTGGTACACTGACTCAATGCCCCTCCCCCTATCCTGGTATACTGACTCAATGCCCCTACCCCTATCCTGGTATACTGACTCAATGCCCCTCCCCTCCATCCGGGTACACTGACTCAATGCCCCTACCCCCCATCCTGGTACACTGACTCAATGCCCCTCCCCCTATCCTGGTATACTGACTCAATGCCCCTAACCCTATCCGGGTACACTGACTCAATGCCCCTCCCCCACATCATGGTACACTGACTCAATGCCCCTGACCCCCATCTGGTTACACTGACTCAATGCCCCTCCCCCCATCCTGGTACACTGACTCCATGCCCCACACCCCCATCCTGGTACACTGACTCAATGCCCCTCACCCCCCATCCTGGTATGCTGACTCAATGCCCCTCCCCCCATCCTGGTACACTGACTCAATGCCCCACCCCCCCATCCTGGTACACTGACTCAATGCCCCTCCCCCTATCCTGGTATACGGGCTCAATGCCCCGACCCCTATCCTGGTATACTGACTCAATGCCCCTCCCCGCCATCCTGGTACACTGACTCAATGCCCCACCCCCCCATCCTGGTACACTGACTCAATGCCCCTCCCCCTATCCTGGTATACTGACTCAATGCCCCTCCCCTCCATCCGGGTACACTGACTCAATGCCACTACCCCCCATCCTGGTACACTGACTCAATGCCACTACCCCTATCCGGGTACACTGACTCAATGCCACTATCCCTATCCGGGTACACTGACTCAATGCCCCTCACCCCCCATCCTGGTATGCTGACTCAATGCCCCTCCCCCCATCCTGGTACACTGACTCAATGCCCCACCCCCTATCCTGGTATACGGACTCAATGCCCCTACCCCTATCCTGGTATACTGACTCAATGCCCCTCCCCGCCATCCTGGTACACTGACTCAATGCCCCCCCCCCATCCTGGTACACTGACTCAACGCCCCCCCCCCTCCTCTATCCTGGTACACTGACTCAATGCCCCTCCCCCTATCCTGGTATACTAACTCAATGCCCGTACCCCTATCCTGGTATACTGACTCAATGCCCCTCCCCTCCATCCGGGTACACTGACTCAATGCCCCGACCCCCCATCCTGGTACACTGACTCAATGTCCCTCCCCCTATCCTGGTATACTGACTCAATGCCCCCCCCCACATCATGGTACACTGACTCAATGCCTCACCCCCCAATCCTGGTACACTGACTCAATGCCTCACCCCCCAATCCTGGTATACTGACTCAATGCCCCTCCTCCTATCCTGGTATACTGACTCAATGCCCCATCTCCTATCCTGGTATACTGACTCAATGCCCCTCACCCTATCCTGGTATACTGACTCAATGCCCCTCCCTCCATCAAGGTACACTGACTGAATGCCTCTCCCCCCCAATCCTGGTACACTGACTCAATGCCCCTCCCCCCTATCAGGGTACACTGACTCAATGCCACCCCCCCATCCGGGTGCACTGACGCAGTGCCCCTCCCCCCCATCTTGGTATACTGACACAATGCACACCCCATCCAGGTACACTGACTCAATGCCCATCCCCGCCATCCTGGTACACTGACTCAATGCCCCACCCCCCCATCCTGGTACACTGACTCAATGCCCCACCCCCTATCCTGGTATACTGACTCAATGCCCCTACCCCTATCCTGGTATACTGACTCAATGCCCCCCCCCCATCCTGGTACACTGACTCAATGCCCCACCCCCCCTCCTGGTACACTGACTCAATGCCCCTCCCCCTATCCTGGTATACTGACTCAATGCCCCTCCCCCTATCCTGGTACACTGACTCAATGCCCCTCCCCCACATCATGGTACACTGACTCAATGCCCCTGACCCCCATCTGGTTACACTGACTCAATGCCCCTCCCCCCATCCTGGTACACTGACTCCATGCCCCACACCCCCATCCTGGTACACTGACTCAATGCCCCTCACCCCCCATCCTGGTATGCTGACTCAATGCCCCTCCCCCCATCCTGGTACACTGACTCAATGCCCCACCCCCCCATCCTGGTACACTGACTCAATGCCCCTCCCCCTATCCTGGTATACGGGCTCAATGCCCCGACCCCTATCCTGGTATACTGACTCAATGCCCCTCCCCGCCATCCTGGTACACTGACTCAATGCCCCACCCCCCCATCCTGGTACACTGACTCAATGCCCCTCCCCCTATCCTGGTATACTGACTCAATGCCCCTCCCCTCCATCCGGGTACACTGACTCAATGCCACTACCCCCCATCCTGGTACACTGACTCAATGCCACTACCCCTATCCGGGTACACTGACTCAATGCCACTATCCCTATCCGGGTACACTGACTCAATGCCCCTCCCCCCCCATCATGGTACACTGACTCAATGCCCCTCCCCCCCATCTGGGTACACTGACTCAATGCCCCTCTCCACATCCTGGTACACTGACTCAATGCCCCTCCCCCCATCCTGGTATACTGACTGAATGTGCCCCATCCTGGTATACTGACTCAATACCCCTCACCCACATCCTGCTATACAGACTCAATGCCCCTCCCTCCCACCCACCTGGGAACACTGACTTAATGCCCCTCCCCCCATCCTGGTATACTGACTCAATACCCCTCCCCACTATCCGGGTACACTGACTCAATGCCCCTACCCCCATCTTGGTATTGTGACTTAATGTCCCTCCCCGCTAATCCAGTACACTGACTCAATGCCCCTCCCCCTATCCTGGTACACTGACTCAATGCCCCTCCCCCCATCCGGGTACACTGACTCAATGCCCCTCCCCCCATCCTGGTATTCTGACTCAATGCCCCTCCCCCCCATCCAGGTACACTAACTCAATGCCTCTCCCACCCCCCATCCTGGTATTCTGACTCAATGCCCCTCCCCCCCATCCAGGTACACTAACTCAATGCCTCTCCCGCCCCCCATCCTGGTACACTGACTCAATGCCCCTCCCCCATCCTGGTACACTGACTCAATGCATCTCCCCCCATCCTGGTATACTGACTGAATGCCCCCCATCCTGGTACACTGACAGAATAGCCCTTCCCCCCATCCTGGTATACTGACTCAATGCCCCTCACCCCATCCTGGTATATTGACTCAATGTCTCTCCCCCATCCTGGTATATTGACTCAATGTCTCTCCCCCCATCCTGGTACACTGACTCAATGCCCATCCCCCCAATCCTGGTAGTGTGTCTTAATGTCCCTCCCCCCTATCCCGATACACTGACTCAATGCCCCCCCCCCCCATCCTGGTATACTGACTGAATGCCACCGATCCGGGTACACTGACACAATGCCGCTCCCCCCCCCCCACCCCCCATCCTGGTATACTAACTCAATGCCTTGCCCTCCCATCCTGGTACACAGACTCAAAGCCCCACCGCCCCCCCCATTCTGGTACACTGACTCAACGCCCCCCCCCCTCCTCTATCCTGGTACACTGACTCAATGCCCCTCCCCTCCATCCTGGTATACTGACTCAATGCCCCTCCACCCTCTCCTGGTACACTGACTCAATGTCCCTCCCCCTATCCTGGTCTACTGAATCAATGCCTCTCCCCCCATCCTGATATACTGACTCATTGCCCCTTCCCCCCATCCTAGTACTCTGGCTAAATGCCCCTCTCCGTATTCTGGTATACAGACTCAATGCCTTTCCCCTCCATTCTGGTACACTGACTCAATGTCCCTCCCCCCATCCTGTTACACTGGCTAAATGCCCCCCCATCCTGGTACACTGACTCAATGCCCCTCCCCAATCCTGGTATACTGACTCAATGCCCCACACCCCCATCCAATAACACTACACTCAATGCCCCTCCCCCCATCCTGGTATATTGACTCAATGTCTCTCCCCCATCCTGGTATATTGACTCAATGTCTCTCCCCCCATCCTGGTACACTGACTCAATGACCCTCCCCCCATCCTGGTATATTGACTCAATGTCTCTCCCCCCATCCTGGAACACCGACTCAATGCCCATCCCCCCAATCCTGGTATTGTGTCTTAATGTCCCTCCCCCCTATCCCGATACACTGACTCAATGCCCCCCCCCCATCCAGGTACACTGACTCAATGCCCCTTCCCCCAATCCTGGTATACTGACTGAATTCCCTCCATCCTGGTACACTGACTCAATACACCACCACCCCCCCATCCTGGTACACCGGCTCAATGCCCCTCCCCTCCATCCTGGTATACTGACTCAATGCCCCTCCCCCCTGTCCGGGTACACTGGCTTAATGTCCAACCCCCCATTCCTGGTGTACTGACTTAATGCCCCTCCCCCCCATCCTGGTATACTGACTCAATGCCCCTCCCCCCTCTCCTGGTACACTGACTCAATGCCCCTCCCCCCATCTTGGTACACTGACACAATGCCAATACCCCCCTTCCTGTTACACTGACTCAATGCCCTGCCCCCCAATCCTGGTACACTGACTCAATGCCCCTCCCCCCTCTCCTGGTATACTGACTCAATGCCCTGCCCCCCAATCCTGGTCTACTGACTCAATGTCCCTCCCCCCAATCCTGATATACTGACTCATTGCCCCTCCCCCCCATCCTGATATACTGACTCATTGCTCCTCCCCCCCATCCTAGTACTCTGGCTAAATGCCCCTCTCCGTATTCTGGTATATTGACTCAATGCCTTTCCCCTCCATTCTGGTACACTGACTCAATGTCCCTCCCCCCAACCTGTCACACTGGCTAAATGCCCCCCCCATCCTGGTACACTGACTCAATGCCCCTCCCCAATCCTGATATACTGACTCAATGCCCCACCCCTCATCCTGGTATATTGACTCAATGTCTCTCCCCCCATCCTGGTACAATGACTCAATGCCCCTCCCCCAAATCCTGGTATACTGACTCAATGCCCCTCCCACCCACCCGGGAACACTGACTCAATGCCCCTACCACCCCCATCCTGGCACACTGAATCAATGCCTCTCCCCCCATCCTGGTACACTGGCTAAATGCCCTTCCCCCCATCCTGGTACACTGACTCATTGCCCCTCCACCCCATCCTGGTACACTGACTCAATCCCCTCCCCCCTATCCGGGTACACTGACTCAATGCCCCTCCCCCCATCCTGGTAATCTGGCTAAATGCCCCTCCCCCCATCCTGGTACACTGTCTGAATGACCCTCCCCCTCATCCTGGTACACTGACTCAGTGCCCCTCCCCCCATCTGGCTACACTGACTCAATGACCCTCCCCCCTATCCTGGTACATTAACACAATGCCCCTCCCCTCATCCTGGTACACTGACACTATGCCCCTCCCTCCATCCTGATATACAAACTCAATGCCCCCCCCCCCCCATCCTGGTATACTGGCTGAATGCCCCTCCCCCCCCCATCCGGGTACACTGACTCAATGCCCCTCCCCCCCATCCTGGTACACTGACTTAATGCCCCTTCCCCTAATCCTGGTATACTGACTCAATGCCTCTTCCCCCCATACTAGTACTCTGGCTAAATGCCCCTCCCCCACATCCTGGTATACTGACTCAATGCCTTTCCCGTCCATCCTGGTATACTGACTGAATGCCCCCCATCCGGGTACACTGACAAAATGCCCCTCCCCATCCTGGTATACTGACTCAATGCCTTTCCCCCCAATCCTGGTACACTTACTCAATGACCCCCCACCCCCCAACATCCTGGTACACTGACTCAATGCCTCTCCCTCACATCCTGGTATACTGACTCAAAGCCCCACACCCCCATTCTGGTACACTGACTCAATGGCCCTCCCCCCCCCATCTAGGTCCACTGACTCAATGACCAGCCCCCCCCACCATCCTGGTACTCTGGCTAAATGCCCCTCCCACCCATCCTGGTACACTGGCTGAATGCCCCTCCCCCCATCCTGGTACACTGACTCAATGCCCCCCCCCCCCACCCCCAATCCTGGTATACCGACTCAATGCCGCTCCCTTCCATCCTCGTATACTGACTCAAAGCCCCACACCCCCATTCTGGTACACTGACTCAATGGCCCTCCCCCCCCATCTAGGTCCACTGACTCAATGACCAGCGCCCCCCCCCTCCCCGTACTCTGGCTAAATGCCCCTCCCACCCATCCTGGTACACTGGCTGAATGCCCCTCCCCCCATCCGGGTACACTGACTGAATGCCCCTCCCCCTATCCTGGTACACTGACTCAATGCCCCTCCCTCTATCCTGGTACACTGACTCAATGCCCCTCCCCCTATCCTGGTACACTGACTCAATGCCCCTCCCCCATCCTGGTACACTGACTCAATGCCCCTCCCTCTATCCTGGTACACTGACTCAATGCCCCTCCCCCTATCCTGGTACACTGACTCAATGCCCCTCCCCCATCCTGGTACACTGACTCAATGCCCCTCCCCCTATCCTGGTACACTGACTCAATGCCCCTCCCCCTATCCTGGTACACTGACTCAATGCCCCTCCCCCATCCTGGTACACTGACTCAATGCCCCTCCCTCTATCCTGGTACACTGACTCAATGCCCCTCCCCCTATCCTGGTACACTGACTCAATGCCCCTCCCCCATCCTGGTACACTGACTCAATGCCCCTCCCCCATCCTGGTACACTGACGCAATGCCCCTCCCCCATCCTGGTACACTGACTCAATGCCCCTCCCCCTATCCTGGTACACTGACTCAATGTCCCTCCCTTGAGCATGAAAAGCGCCGGGCGTCTTGAAGGACTCAACGCTGATTGGCTGCAGCCTGTTGCGAGGCTGGGCCAATCATTGTGCTGCTTTAGTTCTATCTCAGGGTGGCCAGTAAATCGGGAGGGGCATAGGAGCAGCTGGCGCTCTGATTGGCCAGTCACCGAAATACATTCACTGGCTCCTCTTATACAGTACAGTGGGCTGGGAGGAGGAGGCAGAGACACATACATACATACATGGGGGTGTGGGAGAGGGACAGGCAGGGGGACAGACAGGGATAGATAGATAGATAGATAGATATAGGCAGGGGTGTGGGAGACAGACAGACATACACAGATAGGGATAGACAGAGGGAGGGAGGGAGAGACAGACAGACCGACACAGATGGGGGGAGACAGACAGGACAGAGGGGAGAGAGAAAGAGGGACACAGACAGACACACAAAGGGACTCCGTGAGATAGAGATACTCAGCGAGGGGAAAGTAAATAAACAGAGAGCCAGGGAGACACAGGGAAACTGTAGAGAGGCACATCAATAGTGGGGAATACACACTACCATAGGGGGGAGAGGGACAGGCAGAGAGAGAGAGAGAGAGACAGGGAGGGACACACACACAGACACACAGACACGGGTGATGCGGTAGGAGGGGGAGCCTGCCTGCGGGATGGTAGCGAGCTGCTCCAAGAGGAAAAGCCCAGGCTGTGAGCCCCCGGCGGAGGGTGAGTGAGTGAGTGGCTAGTGTCCCCCTCCCCCTGAGGGTGTGGGGTGAAAGGTGTGGGGTGGGGGGATGCTGCTGCTCCCACATTGAGCCGGCAGCCTTTAGCTGCTCTTGTCCAGCGATTAAACCGTTTGTTGTTTTGCTTTGTTTCAAATGAACCCTGTTTGGATTCCTCTGTCCGGAACAATTCCTAATTCCCTGAACACCCTGGGGGACCCCGGGCAGTATTCATACTCTCAGGTCTACTTTAATGTTCCGATTGAGCGGCTCTAGAAACACTGGAGTACACACGAGCATCTTTGACAGTTTTAATGTAAAGGGGATTGAACTTTGTTTTAAAAGTTTCTTCCTAGAACTGTTAGTCTGTGTGTGTGTGTGTGTGTGTGTGTGTGTGTAGGGGTGGGGTGGGGTGGGGTGGGGTGGGGGTACAATGAAGACGCCAGGTTACTGAGTGCATGGATGGGGCAGGCTGAGGGAGTGTGGGGTCCAGCTCACTCTGGGAGAGCCAGGCCCAGACCCTAGGTATGGTCACCCCTGACCCCAGACCCTGGGCATGGTCACCCCTGACCCCTCACCTCCGCCACATGGGCAGACTCTGGTCACAGTCACTGTGCCCCCTCAGGGATAGACCCTGGGCACAGTCACCTGCCTTCACACCCCAGGGGAAGGCCTTGGGCACAGTTGTCTTTTCCCCTCACCCCCATGGGAAAGTCCTGAGTAGTGTCACCACCACCCCCCCCCAAGGGAAGGCTGTAGTCACAGATTCCTCTCCCCCCCCCCCCCCATTCCAATCCCCTCAGGGGAAGGGCCTAAGCTCCTCTCCATGGAAGCAGACGTTCAGGAGCAGGTTTGCTGAGGGTGGTAGGGAGTGGCTCTGGTGTTGGGTTAATTTGACAACAGACCAGGAGGAAAGGCTCTGGCACTCAGCACCTCCCGAATGCAAGTGTCTCTGAAGTGTAATCACTATCGTAAAACAAAATGCAGCAGCCAAACCCCACACAGTCATATCCCACAAACAAATTAATGGTGTGCTCATTATATTTCTATCACTGACTAAAGCTTTAATATTGACTAGCACCCTGTCCAGTCTTTACAGTGTTCCAAAGTCTTTATCATACCTCAGTTTCATCTTTCACTTGAAAGGTGGCACTTCAGGTATTTCTGTATCTCCTCGGGCAGTGGGACCCTCCCTCAATGTCCTTCCCTTGGGCAGTGGGACTGGTATCAGAGCCAGACCAGGGTCTGTTCTAAAGAAGGCTCACTGGAGCCAAATTGTTAACACTGCTTTCTGTCAGCAGAGGCTGCCAGACCTTGCTGAGTTTCTCCATGTGTGAGCATGTGCGTGTCCAGAGACTATGGACCGGCTCGGATGGCAAAAAGGGAAAACAACAGACGGGATAGGGTTTATACTCTGAATAAATACCATACTGAATCTTGGAAATGACCTTTTTGCCCATCAAATCAGTGCTAGCTGTTTGAAAGAGTTATCTGATTGGTCCTGTTCCCACTGCGCTGTCTCCAAAGATCTGTAAAAGACAATAGTTTTCCAGAAATAAGCCAATTCAGATTTGAAAGGTATTTCTGAATCTTGTTCCACCCTCCTTGCTGACAGTGCATTTAAGATTACCACAGCTCATAGTCTAAAACCAAAATACTGCAAATGCAGGAGATCTGAAATAAAATCAGAGTGCTAGAGAAACTCTGGAAGTCAGGCTTATCCGAGGAGCAGGAGAGTCGACATTTTGGGCATATCCAGGACCTGATGAAGGGTTTTGCCCGAAATGTCGATTCTTGTGCTCCTCGGATGCTGCCTGACTTGCTGTGCTTTTCCAGTGCCACGCTTTATTAACTCTGACTCTTCACTGTTTCCTAAACTCAGCAGGTCAGGCAGCCTCTGCAGAGACAGAAACAGAGTCGCCATTTTGAGTCTTTGGAAGAGTCATACCAGACTTGCAATGTTAACTCTGATTCTCTCGGCAGATTATGCCAGACCCGTTGAGTTTCTCCAATTTGTTTTAACACTGTAAAATGTTCTCATTATTCATTGATTGGGGGTGAAGGGTGGGTGGGTGGTGGTGGTGGTGGTGGTGGAGGGGTCACTGCCCTATCCCTAGTTGTCTGTGAGAAGGTGATGGTGAGCTGCTATCTGGGTCTGTCCCTGTGCTGATAGATGGATTCCCCTTATTCTCATCTGATTTTCTATTTTTAAGTCTGTGCATTTTTAGTTACCAAATTTCCTGCCAGTGAATCACGTTTTATGGAAGATCAGCAATTTCTGTCTAAATCCTTATTTTAAAATGCAGACACAGTGATCTTTGTACAGCTCTGTGTCATTACCAGCAGCTACTGTCCAAATCTTCCTGGCTTTTAATTACAATCTAAACTTTCACTGTTTTTTTTCCCTCCCTTGCAGATATTAATTATTGGGATCACGAGGTAGCTGCAAACAATGTAAATGAGGAAGAGCAAACATGTCTGTACTTGACTAAGCTCTTTGAGAATTCCCTGTCCAGAGCCAAGAAGACAAAGCTTAACTGCTCTGAAGTATTAGTCCCAGAAACATTGATCAGGAAGATAGCCCAGGATGTGTTGTGCCTGTCCTCCAGTGAACCCTGTGGTCTACGTGGCTCCATCATCTACATCAATGTGGAAACTGGGAACACATGTAAGAAGCTGGATCGGATTGTTTACGATTCCAGTGTGGTCCCAACATTTGAATTGACGTTAATCTTCAGGCAGGATGGCAGCTCCTGGCCAAGCCTCAGTGACTTCTTTTTTATTGGTACCTGTTTTACAGCTGGCTTCAGGCAAGCACTGAAACTGAGCCCTGGGTTTTGCTTGATAAAGAAGAAACTATATTCCTCCTCAGCCCGGACAGTTATAGAGTGTTAGCTCACTTGAGTTTTAACAGCAGGTACTCTTGGTGCTGCAGTTCACTCATTCTGCTGGCATCTCCCTGTTGTGTGGATATTAATGCTCTTGATTTTGACCCATCTCCAGCATTGCCTGGGAAAATTCATTATCTAGTTAGCAATGTGACTTCCTACATATGTATTATTGTACAGAAATTGCATTCATGTAGCACCTTTTGTACTGTCTATATCCCCAAGAACTTGCCAGCGAGTGGAATCTGATATTGGCTTAGTAGCAGGAAATGTGGCAATGAATCTTTATTCAGTAAAATCATGAGATGAATAACTCCAATCTGAAGTGGACATGAGGGAAATGAATCTCAAGTCAGACAGACTGGTGTCTGTTTGTCCTCAATCATTCGTCATTGAAACAATGAGAAAGCTTGTTGGTCATGTATTGCTGTGTGATTATTACAGCTACCCCTCAGACTGCACGAACCCTGTTTTACCATATCCCTTACGAAGAAGAGATGGTATCTTGAACAATGCAGGCTTCGTTTTGGACTAAACTGGAGTTAAATGGGGTTTGAACCGACTTGAGACTGATCCAAACTGCTGATAGATTCTCAAACTTGCTGATTGGAGTGGAACTATTAGTCTAGCCTTGCCCAAGGGTTGACGATTGAGTAACTGTTGACTGAAATCCTTAAGTATCCTTCCAACCTTTCTAATTACTAGAAAATTCTCGTTATTTTCAAAACTTAAATGCTTTAAAGTGTCTATACCAGGAACAAGCTGGTCTCTTTGAAGAGGCAGTGCTGGAGGTTATATATTCAGAAATGAAACAAGCTGTTTTACCAAACTGAAGAGACTTGCTAGGGTTTTACAAAATCTAGTACTTTTGATATCATGGAGCCCGATGAGATGGGTAGATGTGACAAACTATGTATATGCCAGGTTTCGGGATGGGTCATGTGGAGAGCTGGCTTGGAAACCTCAACCACATGTTTGCCACTTGCACTTTTGTGACATCGATTTGCACTTTTTTTTGGTCGAACTTGCACTACAATTGTGGGAGTTCACAGTTTAGTTTGCCAGTGCTCTCCAAACTGCTTTGACAGTTGTACTGGATTTGGACAAATAATTACTCACTACACTGTGTTTGAAGGTTTCAATCTTTACCCTGTGTACTAAGTTAATGCAGTCAGCATTAAAAGAAAATGCTCCTTTTAAAGAAATTTGTTAAATTTGTTGGACAATAAATGAATTTTGTAATCTGATGCCTTTCAATTCCATAGATTTCAGAAAAGTTCAAAGGTTTTATAGACGCTTTGAAGTTGGCAACAGCAACAAAACATTTACAATTGAAAGTCACAGAAAAGGATCAAACATTGAGCAGAAACAAGGCAGCAGTACATTGAAAGGAATTTTGCTGAAGGTTAGCTCCTGAATTTCGAGATGGAGACATGCCAGATTGGTAAGACTTCTGAGCCAGGTTTAAATGGTGTATCAAGAGGCAAGGAAATCCATTATTGTTCAGTATTTCCTTCTACATTCAGCAAATGGGTAAAAGTGGTTTCAGTGAATACAACTGCAATATGTGTATTTGACTTGAGCAAGAGTCTTTCTTTGACTTTGACCAGCTGTAGTTAAATTATTGCAATACGAGGTGGCCCAGTTAGATGATCCGATGGATGATGCAATTCTGTTCAGAAACTGTTTAGCACGGAACTTCTTTTTATCAACATGATATAGTGATTGTGATGGGGAATAGGGGGAAGAAAACTGGGTGAATTTGAGTTGAATCCGATCCAGTAGTAATAATTGAGAGGGATAGACAGAGAGAAAGGAAAGGCAAAAAGAGAAGAAAGAAAAAAATTAGATATTCAATTTAAAATATTTCTAACAACAATTCACTGCCTGTAGGAATGAGGTTCTGCAGTTTGAATTATTTATTTTCTGGGCAGGTGGGGTGAGTGGAATTACAGAAACATGACTCTCCTCATTATGGGAGCAAATGCGAGGCTGGGAATCATGCAGTGAGTAACTCACCTCCTGACTGTCCAAATCCTGCCCAAGGCACAAGTCAGGAGTGTGATGGAATACTCCCCACTTTCCTGGATGGATGCAGCTCCAACAACACTCAAGAAACCTGACACCATCCAGGACAAAGCAGCCGCTTGGTTGACACCACATCCACAAAAATCCACTCCCTCCATCACTGACTCTCAGTAGTAATAGTAGTGTGTACTGTCCATAAGATGTGCTGCAGAAATCCTCCAATGATCTTCAGGCAGCACATTCCAAACCCACGGCCACTTCCATCTAGAAGGACAAGGGCAGCAGATAGGTGGGAACACCACCCCCTGCAAGTTCCCCTCCAAGCCACTCACCATCCTGACTTGGAAATATCTCACCGTTCCTTCAGTGTCACTGGGTCAGAATCCTGGAATTCCCTCCCTAGGGACATTGTGGGTCTACCTACAGCACATGGACTGCAGTTGTTCAAGAAGGCAGCTCACCCCCACCTTCTCAAGAGGCAACTAAGGACGGGTGACACCATCCATTTAGGAGGCATGTCTTTACCCAGAGAGTAGGGAGCCTATGGAATTCTCGACCACAGAAAGCAGCGGAGGCCAAAACTTTGATTTCAAGAAGGAGTTAAGTATAGTTCTTGGGGCTAAAGGTGTAAAAGGGTACGGGGAGAAAATGGGAGCAGGGGCCTGAGTTGATTGAACAGCCATGATGATATTGAATGGTATAGCAGGCTCAAAGAGCCAAATAGCCTACTCCTGTGTTTCTATACAGTAAAGCTGTGATTACCAGTAAGTCCATATCCCATGAATGCATAAAACAAAGTGGCAAAGGTGAGGACTGCAGATACTAGAGATTAGAGTCAAGATTAGAGTGGTGCTGGAAAAGCACAGCAGGTCAGGCAGCATCGGAGGAGCAGGAAAATTGATGTTTCGGGCAAAAGCCCTTCAAAAGCTTTTGCCTGAAGCACTGATTTTCCTGCTCCTCAGATGCTGCCTGACCTGCTGTGCTTTTCCAGCTCCACTCCAATCTTGACTCTGGATAAAACAAAGTGCCAACCCTAACTTTGAGATGAATTTAGTGGGTCATTAATGAATCTAAATGCAGTAGCTTCCTGAAATCTGAGCAGAAAGTGAGGATCAGCAGTCACTTTGTGAGCTTTTAACAATGGAGGGACACAAATCATCCAGGAAGTTGTGGCTCTCCCAAGGCAGCTCCCCCTCCCACCAGCTGTTGGACAGTCTCCATATTGATAACAGTGAGCACCAGTAAACCTGAGGTGACTCTGACAGCAATAGAAACACTAGGAAGAACCCTTGTTTATTTCCTGTGAATCTTTGAGGTATGGTGAATAGGGGAAGCCAGGCTGGGGAGTGGACTTGAAACTATCTGATTTCACCAAAGAAAGTTTGCAATGAGTGTATGAGAAAACATAAGAGTCTGTAGCCTGGCAACGACACAAGAAAAAGTTGCACTGAAAAGCAGGGAGAGAATTGTGTCTGCATGTGAATATTTATTTCCAAAACTGGAGTCAAGCCAAGTCAATCTTGTGACTTGAACATTTGCAAAAGGAACATTCAATGAGGAGAATGCGCAGAAAGCTGGTTGATGTCATTGTGTAAATGTCAGGTTGTCTTGGTAGCTTGAGCACTCTGTCATGTGGCAGGCAGAGTGTCAGGATAAGGCTGGCAGCAGGCAGGGCACTACAGGAGGAGTATCTGCTCTCCACTCCAGCAGAGACACCAACAGAGAGAATTCAGATCTCACCACACTGACAGTCTGTCAGCGAGTTTACCACACACCACTTCGATGTCTGGACATTGCCTGGACAAGTGCTGAAAGAGACCCGAAGGAACATGGGTAGAGATCTTAGTACCCCATGAGGGGTTAAGAGATTTCATAATGAATATCGTGAACAGAAGACGTTAGTGAAAAACAGATAACATACATTTATGTAGCACCGTTCACAGCCTCAGGACACCAAAAGTACTTTACATTGAATCAAGACCTTTTAATGTATTGGAATTAGAAGGGCATTCAGTCCCTCAAGTCTGTTCCATCATTCAATAAGATCATTGCTTTTTTTATTCATTCACAGAATGAGGGCGTCACTGACTAGACCAGCACTTATTACCCCATCCTGAATTGCCCAGAGGGCAGTGAAAAGTCAACTATGTTGTTGTGGATCTGGAGTCACATGTAGGTCAGATCAGATAAGGATGGCAGATTTCCTTCCCTAAAGGGCCTGGTGGGTTTTTCCCTCTGCCAATCATTAGGCCCTTAATTCCAGATTTTCATTGAATTCAAATTCCACCATTTGCCTTCACAATATTCGAACTCAGGTCCCCCAGGACATTACCTGGAGTCACTGGATTAATAGCCTTGTGATTATACCGCCAGACCATCAACTTCCCCCTCGGAGGTAGGTTATCAGTTGTATCTTAACAAAGGTGGAGAGGCAGCGAGGTTCAGGGGAAGCAAACTCTAGAAGTTTGGTGCCTCAGCAGCTGAAGACGAGAAGGCGAGGGAAGGTCCAGGGGAGAGAAGGAGTGGGTGCTGATAGATACGGGAGGGAAATATTCAGTCCCACATCTGAGCTGCTATCTAGATCCTAACACCATCCAGGCACTTTGTTTATGGTTACACAACTCTCCATTATCCGTGGTTAGCAATGACCTATCAATCACAGATTCTAACATCTGACTATATTATAAACCTCTGAAACAAGGAGGCAGCTTGTTTTCAAGCAGACTAGACTGTTGTGGTTGCAGTGCTCAGTGTCTTGAAGGAGGGTTGCTTTCTTTGTGATAAAATTATCTTGGCAGATGTAAACCAGCCAAGAGCAAACTGTAGGTTGACAAGAAATTACCGAGTCTGAATACACAGCACTCCCTGCAGTGCAAGAAAGAATTTCCATTTAATTAGCACCTTTCATAGTATCCCAAAGTGCATTATAACCAACAGAGTACTTTTGAAATCTTCTCACTGTTGTAGGAGTGGAAATGTGGCAGCCAATTTCCATTTAGAAAGATCCCACAAACAGCAGACAGAAGATTTTTTTTGTTTTAATTGAAGGGTAGCAGACCAAATTATTTTATATTCATTCATAGGATGTGAGCATTGCTGACTAGACCAGCATTTATTATCCAGGGGCAGTTCAGAGACAACCACATTGCTGTGGCCCTGGAGTCACGTGTTGGTCAGACTAGGTAAGGACAGCACATTTTTTTCCCCTAAAGGACATTAGTGAAAAAGAGAGGTTTTCATTGTCACCATTAGACAGTTAATTCCAGATTCTTTTTCAATTCAAACCATCCATTATGATGAGATTGTGAACCCAGGTTCCCAGATGAATAACCTACTGATAATCTCACTGGTCCATAGTCTCCCCATAATCAAACTCACTGAATTTGTTGTGAAATTGAATCAAAGGTATTGACTTTCCCTTTAAAGGTGTCACTCTGTTTATTATTTAATTGTTTACAGGCCAGTATAAAAATCCTGGGATGTGTGAAGTGTAGGTGCAGAGATTCAACTTAGAAAGCAATTGGAAACTTAGATCCAAAATGCATTTGAATTTGTGATGATCAGATTGCAGTTCAAACATTTGCTAATCCTCAATACCATCACAATCTTATTGGAACCTGCAGTATAGGGCTGTGTCATAAGAATCTCTGGCAATTGGTTAATTCATATTTTTTATTAAAGGATTTCTTGATATGTTTAAAAGCATTGATCTGGTAATTGACTGAGCTGAAAATGGATTTATCACCAATAATAAACACTTATGAATCAGCATTTCTATCAGTCAATAACCTATTTAAAAACCATTAAAGCTTCCTTTATAAAACTATATTGAACCATTTCATAATTTCATTGATATACCATTATTCAATCTCTTCATAAATGAACTCATTGATGATATTGTCACGACCCTGTGTCAGGACCATGAATTGCTGTGGACATTTTTAACTGGTAATTCCAGACTGTGCTTAGGTCCAGCCAAAGATGGCTGCCAATGTCAATTAAAGAGATGACTGAAGAGAGACAGACAATGGAATGTCAAACCAAAGGTGCAAAGGAAACTTCAAACAACAGCTCTTCAAAGCAGGAGAAGAGGCAAGTCAAAATAGACTGGTCTGTGATCTCTTGTGGGGACAAAGATAACAGGAGTCTGACAATCTCTAGCTTAAAACCAAGTATTTATTTATGGATTATGATCTAAACTGCAGATCCATGTTATATTTATCCTTCTGAAGATCACACAAGGAGAGGGATTAAAAATCCAGCTTCAACTCTACTGGAATGTACTAGTGGGACTGAATGTTCCCCTGCTGCCAATGGGCTAACATGTGCACTACGCTGGTTTAGGCCTTGTATGTAGGAAGAAGTATTGAAGAAGTCTTCTTTAGTCACCCCCGTGTTGCAGGTAAAAGGGATTTCCTCACTCTGAGTGCTAGCAACCAACTAGCTAGAAAGCCAGACAAAAGAAGCATCAAAAGGACTCAGTTTCAACTTGAATACTGGAATTCAGTCACAGACAAAAGAAATCAAAATGGCAGAATCTCAACCAAACAGCAAAATGTAGAATCTATTCAACTACACATGTCAGTATTAATGTTAATGCAATTAATCTTCACTCCAACATCTACAACATCTAATCATCCATTCTTCACAAACAAGTCAGAGACTGATCCATACATCTGGTGATTTTAACTTGAATCTGAGAGTCATAGAGTCATCGATTTGATTTATTCATGTACTAAGATACAGTGAAAAGTATTGGTACACAGTCATACAGTATAGATGAGGCCCTTTGACCCATCATGTCTGTGCTGACCTATCTGCACTAATTCTACTTTCCCACACCAGACCCTTAGCCTTGAATGTTATGACATTTCAGATGTTCATCCAAGTACTTTTTAAAGTTTGTGAGGTTTCCTGCCTTAACTAACCTCCAAGGAAGAGCATTTCAGAGCTCCACCACCCTCTCGGTGAAAAACATTTTCCATGAATCCCCTCTAAATCTCTTGCCTTTCACTTTAAACTGACGCTCCTTGTTATTGATCCTTTGACTCAGGGAAACAGCTGCTTTCTATTCACCCTAACCATGCCTCTTGTAATCCTATATTCCTCGATCAGGTTCCCCTCAGCCTTCTCTGCTCAAGATTATCCAACCTTTCTTCACTGCTAAATCTTGTTAGATTCACCTCTTATTTTGAACTCACAGGAACACTCAGTCCCACTAGTACACTCCAGTGGAGTTGAAGCTGGATTTTTAATTCCTGTCCTAGTGTGATCTTCAAAAGAATAAATATAACATGGGTCTGCAGTTTAGATCATAATCCATAAACAATGGCTTGGTTTTAAGCAAGAGATTGTCAGACGCCTGTTATCTTTATAGCCACAAGAGATCACAGTACAGGCCCTTCGGTCCTCATGTTGCGCTGACCAGTGGAACCAATCTGAAGCCCATCTAACTTATACTATTCCATTTTCATCCATATTTAAATGCCCTTAATGTTTACTACTGTTGCAGGCAGTGTGTTCACGCCCCTACTAGTCTCTGAGTAAAGAAACTATCTCTGACATCTGTCCTTTATCTATCACCCTTCAATTTAAAGCTATGTCCCCTTGTGCTATCCATCACCATCTGAGGAAAAAGGAGCTCACTGTCCACCCTATCTAACCCTCTGGTTATCTTAAATGTCACAATTAAGTCACCTCTCAACCTCCTTCTCTCTAATGAAAACAGTCTCAAGTCCCTCAGCCTTTCCTCGTAAGACCTTCCCTCCATACCAGGCAACATCCTAGTAAATCTCTGAACCCTTTCCAAAGCTTCCTATAATGCAGTGACTCACTATTTTGTTAACTCCAAAAAGCCTGATTAAATTGGTTCCTTTTAAAACATAAAATCATCAGGTTTGAGAGAAAACGATCCACAAGGGAAGGAATCCATTTATAAATTGATATTGTTGATTTGGGTGGCACGGTGGGGTTGAATGAGAAAGAACCCACGTCATCCCTCCCGCCTTTTGCAAGAGTGGAACAGTCTGGGGTATCCTACCTGGAATTGTAACAAATTGGAACCTTGACCTGCAGTCTTGATGTAATAAGATGGAAAAATGTTTAAAAGGCACTGCTGACCAAAGGCTGTGCATCTGAGAAAAGAGACTTCTCAACTGACACAATCAGTGTCACCTGACATTGTCAGCACGGGCCTTATGCCAGGTTTATAGCTGGGACCTGGGTTCAGACACACTGAAACCAGAGCTAGCAGAGAGTGTGCAGGAAACTGCGACAAGAGTGCTTCTGTGTATAGCTCAATTCCTTTTAAAATTCCCAAATTTGTTGCACTGCACATTTGTTCAATTGCTCCCGTCCTCACTGTGATTACTGACAAGTACCTGATTATAATCTTTTTATTCACTCATGGGACATTGGTGTTGCTGGCTGGGCCTGCATTTTTTTGCCTGTCCCTAGTTGCCCCTTGTGAAGGTGGGAGTGAGCTGTCTTCTTGACCCGCTGCAGTCCATGTGCTTTGGGTAGACCCACAATGCCCTTAGGGAGGGAATTCCAGGATTTTGACCCAGCGACAGTGATATATTTCCAAGTCAGGATGGTGAGTGGCTTAGAGGGGAACTTGCAGGGGTGGTATTCCCATGTTTCTGCTGTCCTTGTTCTTCTAAATGGAAGTAGTTGTGGGTTTGGAAGGCACTGTCTAAGGGTCTTTGGTGAATTTCTGCAGTGCATCTTGTGGATAGTACACACTGCTGCTACTGAGCGCCGGTGGTGGGAGGGAGTGGATATTTGTGGATTCGTGCCAATCAAGCACCTGCTTTGTCCTGGATAGTGTCGAGCTTCTTGAGTGTTGTTGGAGCTGCCCCCATCCAGACAAGTGGGGAGTATTCCATCAGACTCCTGACTTGTGCCTTGGAGATAGTGGACAGGCTTTGGGGAGTCAGGAGGTGAGTTATTCACTGCAGGATCTCGAGTCTCTGACCTGCTCTTGTAGACACTGTTTATAATGCTGGTCCAGGGCAAATTTATGGTCAATGGTAACCCTCCAGAACGTTGATAGTGGGGGATTCAGTGATGGCAATATCATTGAATGGCAAGGGGTGGTGGTTAGATTTTTTCTTTTTGGAGATTTCATTGCCTGACATTGGTGTGGCACAAATGTCACATGCCATTTGTCAGCTCAAACCTGGATATTGTCCAGATCTTATTACATTTGAACAGGAACTG
This sequence comes from Chiloscyllium punctatum, assembly GCF_047496795.1. Classification (NCBI taxonomy): domain Eukaryota; kingdom Metazoa; phylum Chordata; class Chondrichthyes; order Orectolobiformes; family Hemiscylliidae; genus Chiloscyllium; species Chiloscyllium punctatum. The sequence continues at coordinate 3,076,392 of NC_092752.1, forward strand.
CTTCAGTTTCTGAGGAGTTGCGAATGGTGCTGAACATTGTGTAGTCATTGGCAAACATCCCCAAGTCTGATCTTACAATGGAGGGAAGGTCATTGATGGTTGGGCTGAAGATGGTTGGGCCTAGGACACTGTCCTGAGGAACTCCTGCAGAGATGTCCTGGAGCTGAGATGACTGACCTCCAACAAACACAATCATCTTCCTATGTGTCAGGTATGACTCTAACCACTGGAGAGTTTACCTGCTGATACCCATCGCTTCCAGTTTTGCCAGGGCTCCTTGATCCTATACTCAGTTGAATACAAAGTTAAAAATCACACAACACCAGGTTATAGTCCAACAGGTTTAATTGGAAGCACACTAGCTTTCGGAGCGACGCTCCTTCATCAGGTGATTGACATCTAACCATCGACACCCCAGTCCAACACCGGCATCTCCGAATCAGTTGAATACAGCCTTGATGTCAAAGGCTGTCCCTCTCCTCTCCCCTCTGGAATTTAGCACTTTTATCCATGTTTGAAACAAGGCTTTAATGAGGTCAGGAGCTGAGTGGCCCTGGTGGAACCCAAACTGGGCATCAGTGATTTTATGTCAACATTTATATTAAATATCCTACCAATCACCTTTGGGATTGCAGGGGAAAAAATGAGTTATTTCACTTGTGTTAATCATCCTTTACATATGGAAACCAAATTTTTCTGTGGAAATTCAATTTGTTTGTCTCTCCATTCTATGCCCACTTGCCTGGATTGTTGATCTCATTTATCTTCAGTTTATACGAATTTTGATCATTCTCTTTGTAGTCACAGGAATCAAACTGGAATGGTGAGTGTTTTGGATCTTGAGCCGCTCCCATGTGTGGGTTTTTTAAAACTAAACATCATTAATTTGTGTTTTGTTTAAATTTTTCCTTGTACTGCTGCCCAGATAATAACAGAGTTAAAGATCGTAGTGATTGTATCTTGGGTTATTGATCTAGGCTTTTTCTCCCCTCTGAATCAATCTGTTCAGAGACATTACAACATACCTCTGGATTGGAGGGAATTCAAACTCTGCTATCCTAGCTCAGAGGTGGGGACACTACCACTGGAGCCTGTCTTTAATAGAGCCAATCATCTCTTCTAATGCTCTTCATCTGCTCTTTGCGAAAACTAAGACTGTGCTTTTGCTCCCATCAACCTGTGAAACTAAAAAATCCTGTTTCAGATCAACATTCAGCAGGAGGCTATTCAGCCCATTGTACCCGTGTATGTTGTACTAAAGAGCCCTCCAACAAATTCCATGCCATCCCCACCAGCAGCCACCCACAATGCCCCCACCCCAAGCCCTATCCTTAAAGCCCAATATTTGTCCAAACTTTCTTTCATCACTGGAATGAGCTGATTAACGTTATAAACTTCAATCAGGAGACAAGTAACCTGTTTTTTTGTACCTGGTGTTTTTACTTCAGATTTCCACCATTTGCTCCCTCTCTTTGTCACTGATCTAAACTGTACTGGATTGGGGAATAGAGGCATGCACTCCTCCCAGAACCTGCAGATCAGATCACTGCATCTGCACAGGGTGGACTTTCTCAACTGCTGTAGTGGTAGGTTTCTTTTTAAAAAAGCGATCTGATAAGCCACAGTAAAGTGTTTGTGCTGTCTCATTAGTTCACTGATTATTCCAGAGCGGCACACCTCAGCTCACTGAGCAGCTCACTGGCACTCACATAATTGTCTGCAAACATTGACTTGGTCTGAATGCAGCCTCCCTGCAATCTCCACCAGGGAGTGAAGTAAACATCCCCATCAATCTCCAGCATGAAGCTAACCCAGTAATGGGGGTGGCCAACTGCCAGAACTCTGATGGCAAAAGCCGATAAATTGACATCTTTACAATGCGCTCTTTTCCACGGCTTTCCAAATTACTCCAGTTTCTCAAGCATGGTCCACATTGAAACACACAAATACACTCTCTTTTCTTCAATCTCTTTCAATTAGCATTAAACAGAGCTGCCTTCAAGGTGCAACATTGTCTTTTACAACCTAGGCTGTCCCAATTAAACACTGGCGACCGTCAACAAAGTGAGGACTCTTGGCACATTGGAAACCCTTCCAGAATTATTTAGTTCTGGTTTATTTACGACAAAACTTATTCGTTGCATATGACTAAACAATTTGTAAATGTAATGGGTCGATCCTGCAGTCTAAAACAGAGATTGCTGGAGAAACTCAGCAGATCTGGCAGCCTCTGTGGAGAGAGAAACTGAGTTTATGTTTCTTCAGCAGTTTGTGTTTCTGTTTCAGATCTCCAGCCTGTAGAGTTCTTTGATTTATGATTATTTTTTATATTCCAGCAGTCTAACCCCGGACATAACTGTTCCTTCGTCTTTCAATGGATGGTAAAGATCCCGTGGGAATACCTGACATTTGGGGGAGCATTTTCCCAGTATTCTGACTGAACATTTTACTTGCCCTCCCTTCCCAGGACTGTCCTGGAATCTCCTGCAATTAAACATTCGGTCCACTGCCTGTGCAAAATAAAATAACGGGGAGTTTAAAATAATGCTATGGTTTCCCCATTTTCTTTAATGGCTTTTGTTAAATTCTGTACCCTTAGTTTCATAGTTGATCCTGAGCTGAAGGTTCAATCACATTTCTGTGGTGTTACTGAGAAGACATAGAGCCATAGAGATGTACAGCACAGATACAGACACTTTGGTCCAAATCGTCCATGCCGACCAGATATCCGAAATTAATCTAGTCCCATTTACCAACTTTTGGCCCATATCCCTCCAAACCATTCCTATTCATATACCCATCCAAATGCCTTTTAAATGTTGCAATTGAACCAGCCTTCACCACTTCCTCTGGCAGCTCATTCCATACACTATTTCCAATTTCCGACCATCACTGGCCTTTGCCTCCTCTCAGCTCATCTGCTGCTAAAACCCTCATCCTCCGTGCTTTTGTTCACACTAGAACCCATTGTCCCACTGCTCTGGAACTGGCCTCAGACATTCTACCCTTCATGAAGTTCCAGGATGGCCAAAGCTTTGCTGCTCTTCCAAAACCTGCACTGCCTCATGTTGAGCCTTTTGCCTGGTTAAGCAAAGTCTCAATTTTAAAATTCTTATCCAGTTTTTCTAATCCGTCCTTTCCCTCATGTCTCCCTGTCTCTGGAATTCCTTCTCCCTTCTTTGTGCACTCCCAGATCCAGCTCTTGAACATACTTGTTTCTGGTCAGCCCCCTGCTGCTGATCATGCCATCAACTGTGAGAGAATGGGGTTTGCAAGTCTGCACAAACTATACAGTCAGATACTATACAGTCAGATACTGCTTGGTCACTGGCTGCCTGCAGATGGTGTGCTTTTTGAACAAATATGAATACAAATCTACAAACGCAAATTCACCCAGTACACCAAAAGCGCACGTGTGGGAGAGAGGGAGACAGAGTGCGTTTGCTTGATAGAGAGTGTGCACAAACTGTAGGCACTCAGCCAATGTGACATTTTATCAATTCCTACTTTGGAAATAGAGTCATAGAGACGTACAGCATGGAATCAGACCCTTCGGTCCAACCTGTCCAAGCTGACCAGATATTCCAACCCAATCTAGTCCCACCTGCCAGCACCCGGCCCATATCCCTCCAAACCCTTCCTATTCATATACCCATTCAAATGCCTCTTAAGTGTTGCAATTGTACAAGCCTCCACCACATCCTCTGGCAGCTCATTCCATACACGTACCACCCTCTGCGTGAAAAAGTTGCCCCTTAGGTCCCTTTTATATCTTTCCCCTCTCACCCTAAACCTATGCCCTCTAGTTCTGGACTCCCTCACCTCAGTGAAAAGATTTTGTCTACATATCCAATCCATGCCTCTCATGAATTTATAAACCTCTCTAAGGTCACCCCTCAGCCTCTAACATTCCAGGGAAAACAGCCCCAGCCTATTCACCCTCTCCCTACAGCTCAAATCTTCTAACCCTGGCAACATCCTTGGAAATCTTTTCTGAACCCTTTCAACTTTCACAATATCCTTCCAATAGGAAGGAGACCAGAATTGCATGCAGTATTCCAAAAGTGGCCTAACCAATGTCTGCAACATGACCTCCCAACTCCTGTACTCAATACTCTGACCAATAAAGGAAAGCATACCAAATGCCTTCTTCACTATCCTATCTACCTGTGACTCCACTTTCAAGGAGCTATGAACCTGCACTCCAAGGTCTCCTTGTTCAACAACACTCCCTAGGACCTTACTATTAAGAATGTAAATCCTGCTAGGATTTGCTTTTCCAAAATGCAGCATCTCAAACTTATCTAAATTAAACTCCATCTGCCACTCCTCAGCCCATTGGCCCATCTGATCAAATATGTTGTAATTTGAGGTAACCTTCTTCGCTGTCCACTACACCTCCAATTTTGGTGTCATCTGCAAACTTACTAACTGTACCTCTAATGCTCACATCCAAATCATTTATATAAATGATGAAAATTAGTGGACCCAGCACCGATCCTTGTGGCACTCCACTGGTCACAGTCCTCCAGTCTGAAAAACAACCCTCCATCACCACCCTCTGTCTTCTATCTTTGAGCCAGTTCTGTATCCAAATGGAACCAATCTGACTCAAGGTTGGGATACAGACTTTAAACTCACAATGTTAATGCATTGTCTGAGCTGAGATGTCACTTTTTTAATGTAAGTTATCTCGGGACTGTGACTTGAAAGAAGTTCTGGGATTTACATATTAATCATTGAAACCTGCATCCTCATTCTAAGTGATTAAAAACTTGACAACAATCTAGGCATGTTCAATCCATTGCATCAGTTGTACGACACTTTGATCTTTTACTATAAATTCTGTGACCCTTGATCCTGCCCCACTAGCTACTTGACGAAGGAGCAGCCCTCCAAAAGCTTGTACTCTCAACACTGGCATCTCCATATCCTGAAATTAAGTGATCAATTTCAAACAGGTAAGGCTGGAAGTTCTTGCACAGAATGGGATCACACGCAGAGTTAGTCTAAACAGCCATGAAGAATAAAGCTCTAGAACCAAAAGAGAAAATGCTGGAAAATCTCAGCAGGTCTGGCAGCATCTGTAAGGACAGAAAAGAGCTGACGTTTCGAGTCTAACTGACCCTTTGATAAAGGGTCAGTTAGACTCGAAACATCAGCTCTTTTCTCTCCTTACAGATGCTGCCAGACCTGCTGAGATTTTCCAGCATTTTCTCTTTTGATTTCAGATTCCAGCATCCGCAGTAATTTGCTTTTATTTAAGCTCTAGAACCAGGTGGATAATTTAAAAAACAGAGAAAATGGTGGGCAATTAGCTAGGTTGAATGAAGCGGCTTTTCAACACTATATTTATTGTAGGATTTGAAGCGAATGAATTTTGATCATTTGTTTAAACTACACTTTAACTGAAGTAATTTCTCTTTCTATCTAAATTGTGCATTGCTGTGTCTGCCACTTGTCAATCTCTGAGTCAACTGTCTCTCTGACAATATATAACAAGGAAAATCACACAACTCTCTGTTATTCTAACCACTTCACTTTGTTCCACTCGTGCACCTACTTCCAGCCTGACAGACTCATGGCTGTATCAGTGATTGACTCCAGAGTCGACTGTTCTCACCCACCCACTGCAGGATTACTGTTATTCCCAGTCTTTAACCAAGTTATGTGACACATAGGATGGTAACCCAATGTTTAAATAGTGAAAAAAACATTAGCGATGTATCAATCCACAATGAGAATTTGTGGTTTATCACTAAGACACATCTCTAAACACAAACTGATTCTCCAGTAACATTGCTGAAAAGGTGTTGCTGGAAAAGCGCAAAAGGTCAGGCAGCATCCAAGGAGAAGGAGAATCAACGTTTCGGGCATAAGCCCTTCTTCAGGAATGAGGACGGTGTGCCAAGCAGGCTAAGATAAAAGGTAGGGAGGAGGGACTTGGGGGAGGGGCATTGGAAATGCGATAGGTGGAAGGAGGTTAAGGTGAGGGTGATAGGCCGGAGAGGTGGTGGGGCGGAAAGGTCAGGAAGAAGATTGCAGGTTAGGAAGGCGGTGCTGAGTTCGAGGGATTTGATTGAGACAAGGTGGGGGGAGGGGAAATGAGGAAACTGGAGAAATCTGAGTTAATCCCTTGTGGTTGGAGGGTTCCTAGACGGAAGATGAGGCGCTCTTCCTCCAACCGTCGTGTTGCTATGGTCTGGCGATGGAGGAGGCCAAGGACCTGCATGTCCTTGGCGGAGTGGGAGGGGGAGTTGAAGTGTTGAGCCACGAGGTGGTTGGGTTGGTTGGTCCGGGTGTCCCAGAGGTGTTCTCTGAAACGTTCCGCAAGTAGGCAGCCTGTCTCCCCAATATAGAGGAGGCCACATTGGGTGCAGTGGATGCAATAAGTGTTGTGTGTGGATGTGCAGGTGAATTTGTGGCGGATATGGAAGGATCCCTTGGGGCCTTGGAGGGAAGTAAGGGGGGAGGTGTGGGCGCAAGTTTTGCATTTCTTGCGGTTGCAGGGGAAGGTGCCGGGAGTAGAGGTTGGGTTGGTGGGGGGTGTAGACCTGACGAGGGAGTCACGGAGGGAGTGGTCTTTTCGGAACGCTGATAGGGGAGGGAAGGGAAATATATCCCTGGTGATGGGGTCCGTTTGGAGGTGGCGGAAATGACGACGGATGATACGATGTATATGGAGTTTGGTGGGGTGGTAGGTGAGGACCAGTGGGGTTCTGTCCTGGTGGCGGTTGGAGGGGCGGGGCTCAAGGGCAGAGGAGCGGGAAGTGGAAGAGATGTGGTGGAGGGCATCGTCAATCACGTCTGGTGGGAAATTGCGGTCTTTGAAGAAGGAGGCCATCTGGGTTGTTCGGTATTGGAACTGGTCCTCCTGGGAGCAGATGCGGCGGAGACGAAGGAATTGGTACTATGGGATGGCGTATTTACAGGGGGCAGGATGGGAGGAAGTGTAGTCTAGGTAGCTGTGGGAGTCGGTCGGTTTATAGTAAATGTCCGTGTTGATTCGGTTGCCTGAGACAGAAACGGAAAGGTCTAGGAAGGGTAGGGAGGAGTCTGAGACGGTCCAGGTAAATTTGAAGTTGGGCCGGACGGTGTTGGTAAAGTGGATGAACTGTTCAACCTCCACGTGGGAGCACGTGGCAGCGTCGATACAGTCATCGATGTAGCGGAGGAAAAGGTGGGGGGTGGTGCCAGTGTAGCTGCGGAAGATGGACTGTTCCACATATCTGACGAAGAGGCAGGCATAGCTGGGGCCCATACGGGTGCCCATGGCTACTCCTTTGGTTTGGAGGAAGTGGGAGGATTGGAAAGAGAAGTTGTTCAGAGTGAGGACCAGTTCAGTCAGTCGAAGGAGGGTGTCAGTGGAAGGGTACTGGTTGGTACGGCGGGAAAGGAAGAAGCGGAGGGCTTTGAGTCCTTCGTGATGGGGGATAGAGGTGTACAGAGACTGGATGTCCATGGTGAAGATAAGGCGTTGGGGACCGGGGAAGCGAAAATCATGGAGGAGGTGGAGGGCGTGGGTGGGGAGTACTTGGACTAAGGGGGACAGGACTGTGTCGAGGTATGCAGAGATGAGTTCGGTGGGGCAGGACAGGCTGAGACAATGGGTCGGCCGGGGCAGTCAGGTTTGTGGATTTTGGGCAGGAGGTAGAAACGGGCGGTGTGGGGCTGTGGGACTATGAGGTTGGAGGAGGTGGATGGGAGATCCCCTGAGGTGATGAGGTTATGGATGGTCTTGGAGATGATGGTTTGGTGGTGGGGTCATGGTCAAGGGGGCAGTAGGAGGAGGTGTCCGCGAGCTGGCATTTAGCCTCAGCGGTGCAAAGGTCGGTGCGCCAAACTACTACCGCGCCTTCCTTGTCTGCAGGTTTGATAGTGAGGTTGGGTTTGCTGTCGCTGCAGCCACTTCCGCCCCCAATGACATCACTAACCTGCACAACCACCACGCCGCATGCGTCTCCACCCCCACGCCGATCTCCGTCACCACGCCTAACTCCACCCCCACGCCGATCTCCGTCACCACGCCTAACTCTGCCCCCACACCGATCTCCGTCACCACGCCTAACTCCACCCCCACGCCGATCTCCGTCACCACGCCTAACTCCACCCCCACGCCGATCTCCGTCACCACGCCTAACTCTGCCCCCACACCGATCTCCGTCACCACGCCTAACTCCACCCCCACGCCGATCTCCGTCACTACGCCTAACTCCACCCCCACGCCGATCTCCGTCACCACGCCTAACTCTGCCCCCACGCCGATCTCCGTCACCACGCCTAACTCTGCCCCCACACCGAACTCCGTCACCATGCCTAACCCTACCCCCAAGCCGATCTCCGCCCCCCCGCCTAACCCCATCCCCACGCCAATCTCCGACCCTGCCCCCACGCCCAACCCCACCCCCACTCCCAGCTCCAGCCCCACACCAGGTCCTAGCTCCCAGCCCTGCTGTGTTTTCACCATCCCTCCAGAACTACCCCTCTCTGAGGATGAAACATCAGTCCTCCGCAAAGGCCTCACCTTCATCCCCCTATGCTCTCGGATTAACGAGTTCAACACGCGGCGAGACATCAAGTATTTCTTCCACCACCTTCGCCTCCGCGCCTACTTCTTCAACCAGGACTCTGGCCCACCCTCTGACGACCCTTCTCCCGCCTCCAACACACCCCATCCACCTGGACACCCCGTGCTGGCCTCTTACCTGCCCTCGATCTCTTCATAGCCAACTGCTGCCGCGACATTAACCGCCTCAACCTCTCCACCCCTCTCACCCACTCCAACCTCTCACCCTCGGAACATGCAGCCCTCTACTCCCTGCGACAGCAACCCCAACCTCACTATCAAACCGGCAAACAAGGGAGGTGCAGTAGTAGTTTGGCGCACTGACCTTTACACCGCTGAGGCTAAACACCAGCTCGCGGACACCTCCTCCTACTGCCCCCTTGACCATGACCCCACCTCCCACCACCAAACCATCATCTCCCAGAACATCCATAACCTCAACACCTCAAGGGATCTCCCATCCACCGCCTCCAACCTCGTAGTCCCACAACCCCGCACCGCCCGTTTCTACCTCCTGCCCAAAATCCACAAACCTGACTGCCTCGGCTGACCCATTGCCTCAGCCTGCTCCTGCCCCACCGAACTCATCTCTGCATACCTCGACACGGTCCTGTCCCCCTTAGTCCAAGTACTCCCCACCCACGCCCTCCACCTCCTCCATGATTTTCACTTCCCCGGTCCCCAACGCCTTATCTTCACCATGGACATCCAGTCTCTGTACACCTCCATCCCCCATCACGAAGGACTCAAAGCCCTCCACTTCTTCCTTTCCCGCCGTACCAACCAGTACCCTTCCACTGACACCATCCTTCGATTGACTGAACTGGTCCTCACCCTGAACAACTTCTCTTTCCAATCCTCCCACTTCCTCCAAACCAAAGGAGTAGCCATGGGCACCCGCATGGGCCCCAGCTATGCCTGCCTTTTCGTAGGATATGTGGAACAGTCCATCTTCCGCAGCTACACTGGCACCACCCCCCACCTTTTCCTCCGCTACATCGATGACTGTATCGGCGCTGCCTCGTGCTCCCACAAGGAGGTTGAACAGTTCATCCACTTTACCAACACCTTCCACCCCAACCTCAAATTCACCTGGACCGTCTCAGACTCCTCCCTCCCCTTCCTAGACCTTTCCATTTCTATCTCTGGTGACTGAATCAACACGGACATTTACTATAAACCGACCGATTCCCACAGCTACCTAGACTACACCTCGTCCCACCCTGCCCCCTGTAAAAACGCCATCCCATATTCCCAATTCCTTTGTCTCCACCGCATCTGCTCCCAGGAGGACCAGTTCCAAAACCGTACAACCCAGATGGCCTCCTTCTTCAAAGACCGCAATTCCCCCCCAGACATGATCGACGATGCCCTCCACCGCATCTCCTCCACTTCCCGCTCCTCCGCCCTTGAACCTCGCCCCTCCAACCGCCACCAGGACAGAACCCCACTGGTCCTCACCTACCACCCCACCAACCTCCATATACATCGTATCATCCTTAGTCATTTCCGCCACCTCCAAACGGACCCCACCCCTATATTTCCGTCCCCTCCCCTATCAGCATTACGAAAAGACCACTCCCTCCGTGATTCCCTCGTCAGGTCCACACCTCCAACCAACCCGACCTCCACTCCTGGCACCTTCCCCTGCAACCGCAAGAAATGCAAAACTTGCGCCCACACCTCCCCCCTTACTTCCCTCCAAGGCCCCAAGGGATCCTTCCATATCCGCCACAAATTCACCTGCACTTCCACACACATCATTTACTGCATCCGCTGCACCCGATGTGGCCTCCTCTATATTGGGGAGACAGGCCGCCTACTTGCGGAACGTTTCAGAGAACACCTCTGGGACACCCAGACCAACCAACCCAACCACCCCATGGCTCAACACTTCAACTCCCCCTCCCACTCCACCAAGGACATGCAGGTCCTTGGCCTCCTCCATCGCCAGACCATAGCAACACGACGGCTGGAGGAAGAGCGCCTCATCTTCCGCCTAGGAACCCTCCAATCACAAGGGATGAACTCAGATTTCTCCAGTTTCCTCATTTCCCCTCCCCCCCACCTTGTCTCAGTCCCAACCCTCGAACTCAGCACCGCCTTCCTAACCTGCAATCTTCTTCCTGACCTCTCCGCCCCCACCCCACTCTGGCTTATCACCCTCATCTTAACCTCCTTCCACGTATCGCATTTCCAACGCCCCTCCCCCAAGTCCCTCCTCCCTACCTTTTATCTTAGCCTGCTTGGCACACTTTCCTCATTCCTGATGAAGGGCTCATGCCCGAAACGTTGATTCTCCTGCTCCTTGGATGTTGCCTGACCTGCTGCGCTTTTCCAGCAACACATTTTCAGTTCTGATCTCTAGCATCTGCAGTCCTCACTTTCTCCTCTCCAATAACATTGTCAGACAGGTAGTGGAACAGTACGGGAGGGGATTCGCCCTGGTCAGGACACAAATGCTCTGGTTTGATGCTGCACAATATAATGAACAGGTAGTTCTTCTATAACACGATGGTAGCGTTCTTGTGCAACTCCGTATTATTAAAAAATCACGCTTTAGAAACAGCACCTCAAGTGTTGGTGGTGTAATCACATTAAGTCAACACACCTATTAAAAGTTTGTGCTTTAGAAACAGTGTCCCCAATTTCTCAACCACGTTACAGTGAATTCACGTTAACGAAACGCATGCTATAGCAGAAAAGCCCTTAATTGCTTTATTAAAGGTCTGAGTTCTAAAACCCTTTCTTATTAATTTCATTGTATCAGAATGTTTCTGTTGGTAACACAAACAGAAATCCCTGGTGAAGCTTGGCAGGCCTTGGAGCGCCTGTGGAGAGCAGAGAGTTGACGGCCTAAAGGTATTCTCTGGAATTTTAACCCAGAGACCCAGGTAATGTTCTGAGGACAATCGGGTTCAAATTCCACCAATGGCAAATAGTGGAATTTGAATATGATTCTGCAATTAAGGGTTAATGATGACCATAAATCTATTGTTGATTGTTTGGGAGAATCCCATCTGGTTCACTAATGCCCCTGTGAAATGTGGCCAACTCTACTTTACAACAGTGACCACAACTTAAAATAGTTCATTGATTGTAAAGTTCTTTGCAATGTCCTAACACCAATGGTGGGTGCTATACAAATGCATCCTTTGGGTTTGTTAATGTCCCATTCAACACAAAAAAAGTCTGGGTTTTCTTAACAGCAGAATACAATGTCCGTTCAACATGAAGTACAGACTGGTTCGAGGAGCATGGACTGAATATTCCCTTGTGTCTCTGTGCTGTTTGGGCTGGGACTTGTTGAAAAAACTGTCTGATCCAGCAGTTCTCACGCACAAAGACAAGGTCCTGCTTACTCTACCTCTCAGCAACTACAAAGAATATAATGTTGTTGGCCACACACACTGCCTCCTATAACTGGTACAAACTTGCTTGTATGTTAATAAGAAAATGACAGAACAATGGATCCTTCTGGATATAATGAAGCAGTGAGACCACAGACGAGAACCTTCTGCATCCTGCACTCTGATGCTGTTGTAATAAGTGTCACAGGGTGAGACTGGAACATGTACAGCTTTCCCGTCTCCACTGGATCCACACAGACAGCTTCCCAAACCCAGCTCTGTCCAAATGAGCAACACAAATGAAAAGCATGTTGAGAAAATGGAAATATCAAGTTTGGCAGTGGCTCAGCCACACAGGAAATATTTAATATTTACACCTCAGTATTTTCACCTAGCCCTGCCTTGACTTCAGTTCCACTGTGGCTACAACTCTCAGTCAATGCTTGTGTTATCCGTGACCTGACTATTCTGACACACTCTCACTATCCATCGGTCTGTGGTCACTCAGAGTTGAAACCTAAAACCCACTACAATTATATTGAATGGCAGAGTAGATTTGATGGGCTAAATGGCCTTCTTCTGCTTCTTTTATTACTTGGCGCTGATGACAACTTTCATTTACAGCAATTTGTGTGATCCCTATTACCCGTGTACTCACTGATCGAATGATTGATTTACTTGTTGTCACTTGCATTTTACAGTGAAAAATACAGTAAAATACAGAGAAAAGCTTCAACTGTCGCCATTTTAAATAGTTTAAGAATAAAAAGGATAAAAGATATAAGCGAGAGAGAGCCCTGAGCTGGGTCACCATTGACACCTCTACCTCCCCCAGCCTCCACTGTCACATGGCAGTCTGTATGAGACCCATCAACACAGGAGTGAGCACTCTTTAAACGCCAATTCTTTCCTCTGCACCCAACTCACGGACGTTGTCGCCAATGCTGGGTTTTGTGCAGATCCCACACTCGCCCTGCAACCACGGGTCCCCAGTTCTAGTGCCAACTCAGTGATGCCAGGATTCATCACTCTGGGCCCACTACAACCAGGAGTCCCTGGCTCCTCTGTGAGACAAGGCCACAGGCATCGATCTGCCAAGTGTCCCTCTCCAGCGGCCCTCATCAGACATTTCCCATTGGAGAAGATTTGCCATTGCCAACCCTGAACCTGCGAAGCTGGCCTTATTGCTGTGGCAACCACAGCCCCCAGTCATTGTGACGAGCTGCATCCTCCACCGTCTCCACACACTGGGTGGCGCGGAGGAGGCCCCCAAACCACGCACCCACTAATCCACCACACCCACGAACCCACTGCAAAACCTCACCCACTAACCCACAGCGAAACCTCACCCACTAACCCACCGCGAAACCTCACCCACTAACCCACCGCAAAACCTCACTCACTAACCCACTGCAAAACCTCACCCACTAACCTACAGCAAAACCTCACCCACTAACCCATCGCAAAACCTCACCCACCAACCCACCGCAAAATCTCACCCACTAACCCACTGCAAACCCTCTCCCATTAACCCAGTGCAAAGCCTCACCCACTAACCCACAACAAAACCTCACCCACTAACCCACTGCAAAACCTCACCCACGAATCCACTGCAAAACCTCAACCACTTACCCACCGCAAAACCTCACCCATGAACCCACCGCAAAACCTCACCTACTAAACCAGCGCAAAAGCTCACCCGCTAACCCACTGCCTAACATCACCCACTAACCCACTGCCTAACCTCACCCACTAACCCACCGCAAAACCTCACCCACTAACCCACCGCAAAACCTCACCCACTAACCCACCACAAACCCTCTCCCATTAACCCAGTGCAAAACGTCACCCACTAACCCACTGCAAACCCTTACCCAGGAACGCACCACAAAACCTCACCCACTAACCCACTGCAAAACCTCACCCACTAACCCATCGCAAAGCCTCACCCACTAACCCACAGCAAAACCTCACCCACTAACCCACCGCAAAACCTTACCCACTAACCCACCGCAAAATCTCACCCACTAACCCACCGCAAACCCTCTCCCATTAACCCAGTGCAAAGCCTCACCCACTAACCCACCGCAAAACCTCACCCACTAACCCACCGCAAAACCTCACCCACTAACCCACCGCAAAATCTCACCCACTAACCCACTGCAAAACCTCACCCATGAACCCACCGCAAAACCTCACCTACTAAACCACCGCAAAAGCTCGCCCACTAACCCACTGCCTAACCTCACCCACTAACCCACTGCCTAACATCACCCAAAAACCCACTGCCTAACCTCACCCACGAATCCACCGCAAAACCTCACCCACTAACCCACTAACCCGCCGCAAAACCTCACCCACTAACCCACTGCCTAACCTCACCCACTAACCCACTGCCTAACATCACCCAAAAACCCACTGCCTAACCTCACCCACGAATCCACCGCAAAACCTCACCCACTAACCCACTAACCCGCCGCAAAACCTCACCCACTAACCCACTGCAAAACCTCACCCACGAACCCACTGCCTAACATCACCCACTAACCCAGTGCAAAACCTCACCCACGAACCCACCGCAAAACCTCAACCACTAACCTACCGCAAAACCTCGCCCACTAACCCACCGCAAATCCTGACCCACTAACCCACCGCAAAACCTTACCCACTAACCCACTGCAAAACCTCACCCACTGACCCACCGCAAAACCTCACGCACTAATGCAGTGCAAAGCCTCACCCACTAACCCACCGCAAAAACTCACCCACTAACCCACCGCAATACCTCGCCCACTAACCCACCGCAAATCCTCACCCTCTAACCAAGTGCAAAACCTCGCCCACTAACCCACCGCAAATCCTCACCCACTAACCCACTAACCCACCGCAAAACCTCACCCACTAACCCACCGCAAAACCTCACCCACTAACCCACTGCAAAACCTCACCCACTAACCCACCGCAAATCCTCACCCACTAACCCACTGCAAAACCTCACCCACTAACCCACTGCAAAACCTCACCCACCAACCCACCGCAAATCCTCACCCACTAACCCACTGCAAAACCTCACACACTAACCCACCGCAAAACCTCACCCACTAACCCACTGCAAAACCTCACCCACTTACCCACCGCTAAACCTCACCCATGAACCCACCGCAAAACCTCACCTACTAAACCACCGCAAAAGCTCACCCACTAACCCACTGCCTAACCTCACCCACTAATCCACCGCAAAACCTCATCCACGAACCCATTGCAAAACCTCGCAAACTCACCAACTGCAAAACCTCACTCGCTAACCCACTGCAAATCCTACCCCACTAACTCACCGCAAAACCTCACCCACTAACCCACTGCAAAACCTCACCCACTAACCCACTGCAAAACCTCACCCACTAACCCAGTGCAAAACCTCACCCACTAACCCACCGCAAAACCTCAACCACTAACCCACCGCAAAACCTCACCCACTAAACCACCAAAAAACCTCAACCACTAACCCACCGCAAATCCTCACCCACTAACCCAATGCAAAACCTCGCAAACTCACCAACTGCAAAACCTCACCCACTAACCCACCGCAAATCCTCACCCACTAACCCAGTGCAAAACCTCACCCACTAACCCACTGCAAAACCTCACCCACTAAGCCACTGCCTAACCTCACCCACTAACCCTCTGCCTAACATCACCCACTAACCCACTGCAAAACCTCGCCCACTAACCCACTGCCTAACATCACCCACTAACCTACTGCAAATCGTCACCCACTAACCTACCGCAAATCCTCACCCACTAACCACCGCAAACCCTCACCCACTAACCCACCGCATAACGTCACCCACTAACCCACCGCAAATCCTCACCCACTAACCCACCGCAAAACCTCACCCACTAACCCACTGCCTAACCTCACCCACTAACCCCCTGCAAAACGTCACCCACTAACCATCCACAAAACGTCACCCACTAACCCACCGCAAATCCTCACCCACTAACTCACCGCAAAACCTCACCCACTAACCCACCGCAAAACCTCACCCACTAACCCACTGCAAATCCTCACCCACTAACTCACCGCAAAACCTCACCCACTAACCCACCGCAAAACCTCATGCACTAACCCACCGCAAATCCTCAACCACTAACCCACCGCAAATCCTCACCCACTAATCCACCGCAAATCCTCACCCACTAACCCACCGCAAATCCTCACCCACTAACCCACCGCAAAATCTCACCCACTAACCCACCGCAAACCCTCTCCCATTAACCCAGTGCAAAGCCTCACCCACTAACCCACAACAAAACCTCACCCACTAACCCACTGCAAAACCTCACCCACGAATCCACTGCAAAACCTCAACCACTTACCCACCGCAAAACCTCACCCATGAACCCACCGCAAAACCTCACCTACTAAACCAGCGCAAAAGCTCACCCACTAACCCACTGCCTAACCTCACCCGCTAACCCACTGCCTAACATCACCCACTAACCCACTGCCTAACATCACCCACTAACCCACTGCCTAACCTCACCCACTAACCCACCGCAAAACCTCACCCACTAACCCACCGCAAAACCTCACCCACTAACCCACCACAAACCCTCTCCCATTAACCCAGTGCAAAACGTCACCCACTAACCCACTGCAAACCCTTACCCAGGAACCCACCACAAAACCTCACCCACTAACCCGCCGCAAAACCTCACCCACGAACCCACTGCAAAACCTCACCCACTAACCCATCGCAAAGCCTCACCCACTAACCCACAGCAAAACCTCACCCACTAACCCACCGCAAAACCTTACCCACTAACCCACCGCAAAATCTCACCCACTAACCCACCGCAAACCCTCTCCCATTAACCCAGTGCAAAGCCTCACCCACTAACCCACCGCAAAACCTCACCCACTAACCCACCGCAAAATCTCACCCACTAACCCACTGCAAAACCTCACCCATGAACCCACCGCAAAACCTCACCTACTAAACCACCGCAAAAGCTCGCCCACTAACCCACTGCCTAACCTCACCCACTAACCCACTGCCTAACATCACCCAAAAACCCACTGCCTAACCTCACCCACGAATCCACCGCAAAACCTCACCCACTAACCCACTAACCCGCCGCAAAACCTCACCCACTAACCCACTGCAAAACCTCACCCACTAACCCACTGCCTAACATCACCCAAAAACCCACTGCCTAACCTCACCCACGAATCGACCGCAAAACCTCACCCACTAACCCACTAACCCGCCGCAAAACCTCACCCACTAACCCACTGCAAAACCTCACCCACTAACCCACTGCAAAACCTCACCCACTAACCCACTGCAAAACCTCACTCACTAACCCACCGCAAAAGCTCGCCCACTAACCCACTGCCTAACCTCACCCACTAACCCACTGCCTAACATCACCCAATAACCCACTGTCTAACCTCACCCACGAATCCACCGCAAAACCTCACCCACTAATCCACCGCAAAACCTCACCCACTAACCCACTGCCTAACCTCACCCACTAACCCACTGCAAAACCTCACGCACTAACCCAGTGCAAAACCTCACCCACTGACCCACCGCAAAACCTCACCCACTAACCCACCGCAAATCCTCACCCACTAACCCAATGCAAAACCTCGCAAAGTCACCAACTGCAAAACCTCACCCACTAACCCACCGCAAATCCTCACCTACTAAACCACCGCAAAAGCTCACCCACGAATCCACTGCCTAACATCACCCACTAACCCAGTGCAAAACCTCACCCACGAACCCACCGCAAAACCTCAACCACTAACCTACCGCAAAACCTCAACCACTAACCCACCGCAAAACCTCACCCACTAACCCACCGCAAAACCTCAACCACTAACCCACTGCAAAACCTCGCCCACTAACCCACCGCAAATCCTCACCCACTAACCCAGTGCAAAACCTCGACCACTAACCCACCGCAAACCCTCACCCACTAACCCACCGCAAAATCTCACCCACTAACCCCCCACAAAACGTCACCCACTAACCCACTGCAAACTCTTACCCACGAACCCACCGCAAATCCTCACCCACTAACCCTCTGCAAAACCTAACCCACTAACCCACCGCAAAACCTCACCCACTAACCCACCGCAAATCCTCACCCACTAACCAACTGCAAAACCTCACCCACTAACCCACTGCAAAACCTCACCCACTAACCCACTGCAAAACCTCACCCACTAACCCACCGCAAAACCTCACCCACTAACCCACTGCAAAACCTCACCCACTTACCCACCGCCAAACCTCACCCATGAACCCACCGCAAAACCTCACCTACTAAACCACCGCAAAAGCTCACCCACTACCTAACCTCACCCACTAATCAACCGCAAAACCTCATCCACGAACCCATTGCAAAACCTCACTCACTAAACCACCACAAAACCTCACCCACTAACCCACCGCAAATCCTCACCCACTAACCCAGTGCAAAACCTCACCCATTAACCAATGCAAATCCTCACCCACTAACTCACCGCAAAACCTCACCCACGAACCCACTGCAAATCCTCACCCACTAACCCAGTGCAAAACCTCACCCATTAACCAATGCAAATCCTCACCCACTAACTCACCGCAAAACCTCACCCACTAACCCACCGCAAAACCTCACCCACTAACCCAATGCAAAACCTCGCAAACTCACCAACTGCAAAACCTCACCCACGAACCCACAGCAAACCCTCACCCACTAATCCACCGCAAAACCTCACCCACTAACCACCGCAAACCCTCACCCACTAACCCACTGCTAAACCTAACCCACTTACCCACTGCTAAACCTCACCCACTAAACCACCACAAAACCACACCACTAACCCAGTGCAAAACCTCGCCCACTTACCCACCGCAAACCCTCACCCACTAACCCAGTGCAAAACCTCACCCACGAACCCACTGCCTAACCTCACCCACTAACCCACTGCAAAGCCTCACCCACTAAGCCAAGGCAAAACCTTGCCCACTAACCCAGTGCAAAACCTCACCCACTAACCCACTGCAAAACTTACCCACTAACCCAACGCAAAACCTTACCCACTAACCCACCGCAAATCCTCACCCACTAACCCACTGCAAAACCTCACCCACTAACCCACTGCCTAACCTCACCCACTAACCCCCCGCAAAACGTCACCCACTAACCATCCGCAAAACGTCACCCACTAACCCACCGCAAAAACTCATCCACTAACCCACTGCAAAACCTCACCCACTAACCCACCGCAAAACCTCACCCACTAACCCACTGCCTAACCTCACCCACTAACCCCCCGCAAAACGTCACCCACTAACCATCCGCAAAACGTCACCCACTAACCCACCGCAAAAACTCACCCACTAACCCACTGCAAAACCTCACCCACTAACCCACCGCAAACCCTCTCCCATTAACCCAGTGCAAAACGTCAACCACTAACCCACTGCAAACTCTTATCTACGAACCCACCGCAAACCCTCACCCACTAACCCACCGCAAAACCTCACCCACTAACCCACCGCAAAACCTCACCCACTAACCCACTGCAAAACGTCACCCACTAACCCACCGCAAAACCTCACGCACTAATGCAGTGTAAAGCCTCACCCACTAACCCACCGCAAAACCTCACCCACTAACCCACAGCAAAACCTCACCCACTAACCCACTAACCCACCGCGAAACCTCACCCACTAACCCACCGCGAAACCTCACCCACTAACCCACCGCAAATCCTCACCCACTAACCCACTGCAAAACCTCACCCACTAACCCACCGCAAATCCCCACCCACAAACCCACTGCAAAACCTCACACACTAACCCACTGCAAAACCTCACCCACTTACCCACCGCAAACCCTCACCCATGAACCCACCGCAAAACCTCACCTACTAAACCACCGCAAAACCTCACCCACTAACCCACTGCCTAACCTCACCCACTAACCCACTGCCTAACCTCACCCACTAATCCACCGCAAAACCTCATCCACGAACCCATTGCAAAACCTCGCAAACTCACCAACTGCAAAACCTAACTCACTAACTCACCGCAAAACCTCTCCCACTAACCCACTGCAAACCTCACCCACTAACACACTGCAAAACCTCGCCCACTAACCCACCGAAATCCTTACCCACTAACCCACTGCCTAACATCACCCACTAACCCACTGCAAAACCTCGCCCACTAACCCACCGCAAATCCTCACCCACTAACCCACTGCAAAACCTCACCCACTAACCCACTGCAAAACCTCACCCACTAACTCACCGCAAAACCTCACCCACTAACTCACCGCAAATCCTCACCCACTAACCCACCGCAAATCCTCACCCACTAACCCACCGCAAATCATCACACACTAACCCACTGCAAATCCTCACCCACTAACCCAGTGCAAAACCTCACCCATTAACCAATGCAAATCCTCACCCACTAACTCACCGCAAAACCTCACCCACTAACCCACCGCAAAACCTCACCCACTAACCCAATGCAAAACCTCGCAAACTCACCAACTGCAAAACCTCACCCACGAACCCACAGCAAACCCTCACCCACTAATCCACCGCAAAACCTCACCCACTAACCACCGCAAACCCTCACCCACTAACCCACTGCTAAACCTAACCCACTTACCCACTTCTAAACCTCACCCACTTACCCACTGCTAAACCTCACCCACTAAACCACCACAAAACCTCACCACTAACCCAGTGCAAAACCTCGCCCACTTAACCACCACAAACCCTCACCCACTAACCCACTAACCGATTGCCTAACCTCACCCACTAACCCACTGCAAATCCTCACCCACTAAGTCAACGCAAAACCTTACCCACTAACCCACCGCAAAACTTAGCCACTAACCCACCGCAAAACCTTACCCACTAACCCACTGCTAAACTTAACCCACTTAACCCACCGCAAAACGTCACCCACGAACCCACCGCAAAACCTCACCCACTAACCCCCCACAAAACGTCACCCACTAACCCACCGCAAAACGTCACCCACTAACCCACCGCAAAACCTCACCAATTAACCCACTGCAAATCCTCACCCACTAACCCACTGCAAAACGTCATCCACTAACCCACCGCAAATCCTCACTCACTAACCCACCGCAAATCCTCACTCACTAACCCACCGCAAAACCTCACCCACTAACCCATTGCAAAACGTCACCCACTAACCCACCGCAAATCCTCACCCACTAACCCACCGCAAAACCTCACCCACTAACCCACCGCAAAACCTCACCAACTAACCCACCGCTAATCCTCACCCACTAACCCACCGCAAAACCTCACCGACTAGCCTACCGCAAAACCTCACCAACTAACCCACCGCTAATCCTCACCCACTAACCCACCGCAAAACCTCACCCACTAACCCACCGCAAATCCTCAACCACTAACCCAATGCAAAACCTCGCAAACTCACCAACTGCAAAACCTCACCGACTAGCCTACCGCAAAACCTCACCGACTAGCCTACCGCAAAACCTCACCAACTAACCCACCGCTAATCCTCACCCACTAACCCACCGCAAATCCTCACCCACTAACCCACCGCAAATCCTCACCCACTAACCCACCGCAAACCCTCTCCCATTAACCCAGTGCAAAACGTCACCCACTAACCCACTGCAAACTCTTATCTACGAACCCACCGCAAACTCACGCACTAATGCAGTGTAAAGCCTCACCCACTAACCCACCGCAAAACCTCACCCACTAACCACCGCAAAACCTCACCCACTAACCCACTAACCCACCGCAAAACCTCACCCACTAACCCACCGCAAAACCTCACCCACTAACCACCGCAAACTCTCACTCACTAACCCACTGCTAAACCTAACCCACTTACCCACTGCAAAACGTCACCCACTCACCCACCGCAAATCCTCACCCACTAACCCACTGCAAAACCTCACCCACTAACCCACTGCCTAACCTCACCCACTAACCCACTGCCTAACCTCACCCACTAATCCACCGCAAAACCTCATCCACGACCCATTGCAAAACCTCGCAAACTCACCAACTGCAACACCTCACTCACTAACCCACCGCAAAACCTCACCCACTAAGCCACCGCAAATCCTCACCCACTAACCCACCGCAAAACCTCACCCACTAAACCACCACAAAACCTCACCCACTAACCCACCGCAAATCCTTACCCACTAACCCAGTGCAAAACCTCGCAAACTCACCAACTGCAAAACGTCACCCACGAACCCACCGCAAAACCTCACCAACTAACCACCGCAAATCCTCACCCACTAACCCACTGCAAATCCTCACCTACTAAACCACCGCAAAAGCTCACCCACTAACCCACTGCCTAACCTCACCCACTAACCCACTGCCGAACCTCACCCACTAACCCACTGCAAACCCTCGCCCACTAACCCACCGCAAATCCTCACCCACTAATCCACTGCCTAACATCACCCACTAGCCCACTGCAAAACCTCGCCCACTAACTCACCGCAAAACCTCACCCACTAACCCACTGCAAATCCTCACCCACTAACCCAGTGCAAAACCTCACCCATTAACCAATGCAAATCCTCACCCACTTACTCACCGCAAAACCTCACCCACTAACCCACCGCAAAACCTCACCCACTAACCCAATGCAAAACCTCGCAAACTCACCAACTGCAAAACCTCACCCACTAACCCACTGCAAACCCTCACCCACTAATCCACCGCAAACCCTCACCCACTAACCCACTGCAAAACCTCACCCACTCACCCACTGCAAATCCTCACCCACTAACCCACCGCAAAACCTCACCCACTAACCCACCGCAAAACCTCACCCACTAACCCACCGCAAAACCTCACCCACTAACCCACTGCCTAACCTCACCCACTAACACAGTGCAAATCCTTGCCCACTAACTCACCGCAAAACCTCACCCACTAACCCACCGCAAAACCTCACCCACTAACCCACCGCAAAATCTCACCCACTAACCCACTGCCTAACCTCACCCACTAACACAGTGCGAATCCTCGCCCACTAACTCACCGCAAATCCTCACCCACTAACCCACCGCAAAACCTCACCCACTAACCCACCGCAAATCCTCGCCCACTAACTCACCGCAAATCCTCACCCACTAATCCACCGCAAAACCTCACCCACTAACCCACTGCAGAACCTCACCCACTAACCCACTGCAAAACTACACCCAATAACCCAATGCAAACCCTCACCAATTAACCCACTGCAAACCCTCACCCACTAACCCAATGCAAAACCTCGCAAACTCACCAACTGCAAAACCTCACCGACTAGCCCACCGCAAAACCTCACCAACTAACCCACCACAAAGCCTCACCCACTTACCCACCGCAAATCCTCACCCACTAACCCACCGCAAAACCTCACCCACTAACCCACTGCAAAACCATACCCACTAACCCACTGCAAAACTACTCCGAATAACCCAATGCAAAACCTCACCAATTAACCCACTGCAAACCCTCACCGACTAACCCAATGCAAAACCTCGCAAACTCACCAACTGCAAAACCTCACCGACTAGCCCACCGCAAAACCTCACCAACTAACCCACCGCAAATCCTCACCCACTAACCCACCGCAAAACCTCACCCACTAACCCACCGCAAATCCTCACCCACTAACCCACTGCAAAACGTCACCCACTAACCCACCGCAAATCCTCATTCACTAACCCACCGCAAAACCTCACCCACTAACCCATTGCAAAACGTCACCCACTAACCCACCGCAAATCCTCACCCACTAACCCACCGCAAATCCTCACCCACTAACCCACCGCAAAACCTCACCCACTAACCCACTGCAAAACCACACCCACTAACCCACTGCAAAACTACTCCGAATAACCCAATGCAAAACCTCACCAATTAACCCACTGCAAACCCTCACCGACTAACCCAATGCAAAACCTCGCAAACTCACCAACTGCAAAACTTCACCGACTAGCCCACCGCAAAACCTCACCAACTAACCCACCGCAAATCCTCACCCACTAACCCACCGCAAAACCTCACCCACTAACCCACCGCAAATCCTCACCCACTAACCCACTGCAAAACGTCACTCACTAACCCACCGCAAATCCTCACTCACTAACCCACCGCAAAACCTCACCCACTAACCCATTGCAAAACGTCACCCACTAACCCACCGCAAATCCTCACCCACTAACCCACCGCAAAACCTCACCCACGAACCCACCGCAAAACGTAACCCACGAACACACTGCCTAACCTCACACACTAACCCACTAATCCACCGCAAAACCTCACCCACTAACCCACCAGAAATCCTCACCCACTAACCCACTGCAGAACCTCACCAATTAACGCACTGCAAACCCTCACCCACTAACCCAATGCAAAACCTCGCAAACTCACCAACTGCAAAACCTCACCGACTAGCCTACCGCAAAACCTCACCAACTAACCCACTGCTAATCCTCACCCACTAACCCACCGCAAAATCTCACACACTAACCCATCGCAAAACCTCACCCACTAACCCACTGCAAAACGTCACCCACTAACCCACCGCAAAACCTCACCAACTAACCCACCGCAAATCCTCACCCACTAACCCACCGCAAATCCTCACCCACTAACCCACCGCAAAACCTCACCCACTAACCCACCGCAAATCCTCACCCACTAACCCACTGCAAAACGTCACCCACTAACCCACCGCAAATCCTCACTCACTAACCCACCGCAAATCCTCACCCACTAACCCACCGCAAAACCTTACCCACGAACCCATTGCAAAACGTCACCCACTAACCCACCGCAAATCCTCACCCACTAACCCACCGCAAAACCTCACCCACTAACCCACCGCAAAACCTCACCCACGAACCCACTGCCTAACCTCACACACTAACCCACTAACCCACCGCAAAACCTCACCCACTAACCCACCGCAAAACCTCACCCACTAACCCACCAGAAATCCTCACCCACTAACCCACTGCAGAACCTCACCAATTAACGCACTGCAAACCCTCACCCACTAACCTAATGCAAAACCTCGCAAACTCACCAACTGCAAAACCACACCCACTAACCCACCGCAAAACCTCACCCACTAACCCACTGCAAAACCTCACCCACTAACCCACTGCAAAACTACTCCCAATAACCCAATGCAAAACCTCACCAATTAACCCACTGCAAACCCTCACCGACTAACCCAATGCAAAACCTTGCAAACTCACCAACTGCAAAACCTCACCCACTAACCCATTGCAAAACGTCACCCACTAACCCACCGCAAATCCTCACCCACTAAGCCACCGCAAAACCTCACCCACGAACCCACTGCAAAATATCACCCACTAACCCACCGCAAAACCTCACCCACTAACCCACCGCAAAACCTCACCCACTAACCCACCAGAAATCCTCACCCACTAACCCAATGCCTAACATCACCCACTAACCCCCCGCAACACCTCACCCACTAAACCACTGCAAAACCTCACCCACTAACCCACCGCAAAACCTCACCCACTAACCCACTGCAAAACCTCACCCACTAACCCACTGCAAAACCTCACCCACTAACCCAATGCAAACCCTCACCAATTAACCCACTACAAAACCTCACCCACTAACCCACTGCCTAACATCACCCACTAACCCCCCGCAAAAACTCACCCACTAACCCACCGCAAAACCTCACCCACTAACCCACCGCAAAACCTCACCCACTAACCCACTGCAAAACCTCACCCACTAACCCACTGCAAAATCTCACCCACTAACCCACTGCAAAACTACACCCAATAACCCAATGCAAACCCTCACCAATTAACCCACTACAAACCCTCACCCACTAACCCAATGTAAAACCTCGCAAACTCACCAACTGCAAAACCTCACCGACTAGCCCACCGCAAAACCTCACCAACTAGCCCACCGCAAATTCTCACCAACTAACCCACCGCAAATCCTGACCCACTAACCCACCGCAAATCCTCACCCACTAAACCACCGCAAAACCTCACCCACTAACCCACCGCAAAACCTCACCCACTAACCCACTGCAAAACCTCACCCACTAACCCACTGCAAAACTACACCCAATAACCCAATGCAAACCCTCACCAATTAACCCACTACAAACCCTCACCCACTAACCCAATGCAAAACCTCGCAAACTCACCAACTGCAAAACCTCACCGACTAGCCCACTGCAAAACCTCACCAACTAGCCCACCGCAAAACCTCACCAACTAACCTACCGCAAATCCTCACCCACTAACCCACTAACCCACCGCAAATCCTCACCCACTAACCCACCGCAAAACGTCACCCACTAACCCACCGCAAATCCTCACCCACTAACCCACCGCAAAACCTCACCCACTAACCCACTAACCCACTGACCCACCGCAAAACCTCACCCACTAACCCACCGCAAAACCTCACCCACTAACCCACTGCAAAACCTCACCCACGAACCCACTGCAGAATCTCACCAATTAACGCACTGCAAACCCTCACCCACTAACCCAATGCAAAACCTCGCAAACTCACCAACTGCAAAACCTCACCGACTAGCCTACCGCAAAACCTCACCAACTAACCCACCGCTAATCCTCACCCAGTAACCCACCGCAAATCCTCACCCACTAACCCACCGCAAAACCTCACCCACTAACCTACCGCAAATCCTCACCCACTAACCCACTGCAAAACTTCACCCACTAACCCACTGCAAAACCTCACCCACGAACCCACGGCCTAACATCACCCACTAACCCCCCGCAAAAACTCACCCACTAAGCCACCGCAAAACCTCACCCACTAACCCACTGCAAAACCTCACCCACTAACCCACCGCAAAACCTCACCCACTAACCCACCGCAAAACCTCACCCACTAACCCACTGCAAAACTACACCCAATAACCCAATGCGAAACCTCACCAATTAACCCACTGCAAACCCTCACCCACTAACCCAATGCAAAACCTCGCAAACTCACCAAATGCAAAACCTCACCGACTAGCCCACCGCAAATCCTCACCCACTAACCCACCGCAAATCCTCACCCACTAACCCACTGCAAAACGTCACGCACTAACCCACCGCAAATCCTCACTCACTAAACCACCGCAAAACCTCACCCACGAACCCCTGCAAAACGTCACCCACTAAGCCACCGCAAAACCTCACCCACTAACCCACCGCAAATCCTCAACCACTAACCCACCGCAAATCCTCACCCACTAACTCACCGCAAAACCTCACCCACTACCCCATCACAAAAGGCCCACAGAAAACAAAAAACAAACGAGAAAAATGAAGTAGAATGAAAAACGAAAGTCTTTGGGAACAGATGAGTCCAGGCAAGAGTTTGCACGCTGCCCTTCTATTCTGCTGCCATCTTCAATCAAGATATGAATCAACATTGGCTCCCAGAATGACAACAACAATTGAATTGAATTGCCAATTCAATTGTCACTGGTACCGAGACACAGTGAACAGCTTTGTCTGGCATGCAATACAGCCAGGTCACAGAGTTAAGTCGCATAAATAAATAAATAATAGGTAACCAGTGGCAAAAACAAAAACACAGGTACAATTTTAAACATTTCATCCCTGGCTTTGTCCTCCCCCTCTCTATCATCTCCTCCAGATTCACAACCCTCCGACAACTGAAATTCCTTTGATTCCGTCAACTGAATATGCCACAATTTCACTCACTCCACCGAGCTGCCTAGGCCCTCCCCTCCAGGATTGCCCCATAATACCCTCCTCCCTCGCTACATTATAAACTCTCACGAAAATAAATCAGATTAACCTCTTCCGTTATCCCCCCATGAAGCACAGTGACATTTTTAAAATTATGGTGATATAAAGGGATGATCTGTAACTACATTAAAGGCACTGTAGAAATGTAAATCCAAAATGACAACCTTTTTCATGATAAACGCCTGTTTCTGACACGTATCACAGTCTCGATGTTACAGCATCGCTGTTACTTCACAATGTACATATCCATGGATGTAGAATAAGCACCTTTTCCAGTTAAACTGGACAATCATTTCTTGGTCACTTCCAGGCATCAAAACATCAAATAGAAACCATTCCTGTTGCCTCGCACTATTGAGAGAAAGGGGTGTAATTCTGACAAAAAAATAATCAGCAGAGAAAAATATTCATGACTGTTTTAAAAACAAAACTGTTGATGGGATATGGGTGTCGCTGTCTTGGACAGCATTTATTGCCTATCCCTAACTGCCCAGAGGGTTGTTAAGAGTCAGCCACATTGCTGTGGGTCTAGAGCCACATGTGGGCCACAGCAGGTCAAGATGAAAGGTTTCCTTGCTAAAAGGATGTCAATGTTGGGTTTTAACAAATCTGGTCACCGTGAGGTTTGCTTTTAATTCCAGATTTTAAACAAAAGTTAAGTTTCAGTATCATCATCTGCCATGGTGGGACTTAAACCCATGAGCTCAGGATCTGAATTACAAGTCCAGGGATATGTCCACTATCCCGCTAACTCCTCAAAACTGTAGGCCCTCAGTGGATTCAGGGATGTATGTTGTCTTCTGAAAGTTGTGGAGTCAAACCCAGCTTTGTGGTTTGATTAATAAGGTCCACACTGATGCTCTCATGATTTGGAGATGCCGGTGTTGGACTGGGGTGGACAAAGTTAAAAATCACACAACACCAGGTTATAGTCCAGCAGGTTTAATTGGAAGCACTAGCTTTCGGAGCGACGCTCCTTCATCAGGTGGTTGTATGAAGGAGCAGTGCTCCGAAAGCTAGTGTGCTTCCAATTAAACCTGTTGGACTATAACCTGGTGTTGTGTGATTTTTAACTGATGCTTTCGGTATTGAGAGGCTACTACATAGTTGGCTGCACTATTAGACGAGAGCTGAAAACAAAGCTCTGCCCATCCTCTTGGGTGGATGCAGATAATCCCATGGTGTGATTTTTGGGAGGGTGGGGTGGTGGAGGAGGGACCCCCTAGTGCCCTGCCTACCTGACAATTATCCCTCAACTAACATCACTTTTAAAAGAGCCGATTGTTTGAATAATACCACACGGCTTCCTGTGAGATCAAACTGAGCTCAAATTGGCTGCACATTAGCAGATATTTTATTGGTTGTGAAGCTCTTTGGGAGTTTTAGAATGTCTGTGAAATAAATACAAATCTTTTGTTGTGATGTGTTCAGTTCCTCTGACCCCTGATTCCATCAGTACTCTGCTGCACCTGTCAACTCAGCTTGAGAAATCACTGACAAAATGGGACAACTGTTGAGTGTTCAAATTGGGCAATAGATTACAGTGACATTGTGCAAGAATCCAGAGTGCGTGAGACACCTTAAACAAAGATTCTCTCGTATTGAATCTGTGATTGATATGTGGATATCCTTGTAATGTCAGAGGCATCCTTCACTCAACCTTTGAATGGGAACTTTGAGTGTCACCAATGGCAGTTCCCAGGTAGACAAACAGGGCTGAAATTCAGATCTGCTCTGTGAGTACAGCAGACTTCCCATATTTATAGTAACTGCTGGATGTGGACTCGAGGATATTGATATCTGGACCAGCCAAGGACTGTTTGTTTACCACTTCCACACATCAGAAACATGTGACAGTGCAGCTGACTCCAGCTTGGAAAAAGGATCACATCACATTGATAAGGTCCAGAGGAGAGTGGATACACCTCTCGTTTTCACTTTTACCCAGCAATGTGAAAGATTACATTTCCAAGTCTGTTTTGACCTCATGGATAATTCTGCGCTTGGCTATCCATGTAGCACATGCTTGCAATCAGAGACATTTTAATTTATGGTAGTAATCTATTTCCAATAACACAAAGCATTTAAAAATGATGCATTCTCAAATAATTAGTTAAGTCTATTACTGAAGAAGAACTTGGACAGACTCAGGTTCCTCTCTGTCCTTGGCAGTGCTTCAGGAGGAGGGGTAGTTCTCAGTGGGTTCTGGGATAGATGTTGAGTGCCATGTGGGTGATTCACACATTCTGCCTCATGTGGAGCAGGGGTTTGTGAACTGTGTCTGATGCCTCAATGTCGTGTTCCTGATCTCTTGCTGTGGTTGGGGCACTGCTGAATGAGCCCTAATCATGTCCCAGTGAGGCAGGAGTGTGTGTGTGTGTGTGTGTGTGTGTGTGTGTGTGTGTCCTGGTTGTTTGACCCATTTACAGTACTACAAGCAAATCCTTGAACATTTCCCCTGTTCCCGGACAGAAATAAATAGGTTTGACGTTGATGGAATTGATTAATAAATCAACTCAAAGACAGTGTTGCAGAGTACCTACTCTGGGACCTGAATATGAAAGGGCATTCGGTATTTTGAAAGTGTAGTAAGTGAGGAAAAGGTGACAAGGTTTATAAAAGATGTCAATGGTTCATTTGTGAGAGATGGCATGAGCAAGAAAGATACTATTTCGAATGACATAACAAATAGGAAAGGTAAGAGGTCCCTTGTGAGAGTAGTTTATTGACCCTAACAGGAGTTACTCTGCAAGACAGAGTATACAGTGTGATGAAGGGGAGATGATATTTGATTGTTATTATTTAGAAACTTGGGTTCTGTAGTGGACAGAACCATTGTATTTCAACATAGTGTGTGTTAGGAAGGGCAGGCATAGTTTTAGTTGAATTTTGGATTGCTCTGGAGTTGTGACGGGCTGTTGAAAGTTTGATGTTACTTTCATTTTAATGAGAATTTACAACCTTGGAGTAGAGATTAAGGTGAACAGCTCAGTGCATTAGAAACAGGGGGTGGAAGAGAAAGTAATTGGGCAGTTGTGTGGAAAGAAGGGCTGAAACAAATATTTTTAGAAAAACAGCATGCATAGGTTCAATCAGAGTGAAAAGGTACTGTTGGTTTAACAGCCTCCAAATAGTCAGGGCTGGCTTAAGAGATAAGTAGTCCTTAACAGAAAACTGATGCAAGCTGGATATGTGGAAGACCCATGAGAATGCTTTTCAGTAAGAAGAAAGCTCCAAAACCAATCACAAATCATGCCAGTGAACAAGGACTTTAAAGGGGAGATAGTGAGCCTTCGCTGGGGTCTGAATATCTGTAAGATTGTTGCTGCAATAAAAAGATTGAATCTTTATTTCCAATATTTATGATAAAACCATTCAAATAATTCTTGCATAGGTAACATAATGTACATTTCTTACCTTTATCGTGTGATAAACTTTGATGCTGTTACGTTAAATGTACATTAGTAACCTCTTGTGAACATTTTCAGCGATTCCCCACTATAGTAAACAAGTAGAAAAAAAATCTTAAACCATGAAACTGGATTTCATTTTGTGATGTGACTTCTCCATTATGTCATCAGCTGAGATCATAGCAACAGGGAGACTAAAAATGGTGCATGTAAGAAAGTTACCAAAATAATTACTGTGGCTTTAATCTCCACGTAGAAGGATCAGATCAACAAAGCTCACCTGGAAAATGAATTCACAGCATACATCAGGGGCAGTTTCTTGGACTAGTGTATTCCAGAGCCAACTGAAGAGCAGGCTATCCCAGACCTGGTAATGTAGAATGAGATAGGATTCATCAATAAACTCATGGTAAAGGAGTTTCAGTGTGACAGCAGTCATAGCATGATAAAATTTTACAATCAGTTTAAGAGGAAGAAGTGTGATTCTAAGACTAATGTTTTAACTCTGAATAAAAGTAACTTATGAGGGTATGAAGGCAGAGCTGCACAAAGTGAGCTGAGAAATCAAGTTAAAAGGTAGAGGAGTGGAAATGCAGCAGCAGATTTTTCGGGAGATACTTAATGACTTACAACAAAGATTTATCCCAGGGAAAAGAAAAGCTCTTTAAGAAAGCTGCATCGTTTTTGGCCGATTAGGGAAGTTACAGATAATGTCAAACAGAAAGAGACTCTGTACATATCTGCAAACATTACTGACCGGTCAGGGGATTAGTCATATTTCAAACAGTCAGCAAGGAATCTGCAAAAAAGGATGAAACTGCAGAAAAAGGCAGAAAGCAGAACATAAGGAAAGGCCAACGAATATAAACAGATGTAAGAATTTTTTCAGGTATTTAAATAGGGAAGGATTTCTAAAGCTAGTAGGAAAGGTTTAGAGAGATATGGACCAAACACAGGCAAATGGAAATAGTTTAGTTTGGGAAATCTGTTTCCATCACTCTTTGGCTCCATGACTCCAGTAATGGAATTCTAGAAAATGAGACTGAGGATGTGACACTGGAAAAGCTGGAAAGAGCTGAGGGGTTTGAGTCAGTCTGCTCTTCACTGTACAAAACATAGAAAATGCCTCGACGTAACTGCACGATGTGGGAGCTGGTGGAGCCCATTGTGGTTCATAGCGACCATATCTGTAGCAAGTGTTAGTTGTTTGAGGAAATCTGGCTCAGAGTTAATGAGCTGGAGTCTGAGCTTCAAACACTGCGACACATCAGGGAGAGGGAGAGTTAGCTGGATGGTGCATTTCAGGAGGCAGTCACACCCCTTAGATTAACAACCTCAAATTCAGTCAGTGGTCAGGGACACGAGGATGTGACTGCAAGCGAGGCAAGTAGAGGGATCGAGGGGGTAGTGTTGAAGGAGTCTCAGCCCTTGAGCTTGTCTAACAGGTTTGAGATTCTTGCTCCATGTGTGGGTGAGAGTTTGGGTTGGAGAGGGAAGATGAACTAACTGACCATAGCACCGTGATACAGGGAACTATTCCAGAGGGAGGAGAAAAGAGAAATGTAGCTGTAATCGGGGATCGTATAGTCAGGGGAATAGAAACTGTTCTCCGCGGCCAGGATCAGGAGTCCCGAAGGCTGTGTTGCCTGCCTGGTGCCAAGGTCCAGGATATCTCATCTGGGCTGCAGAGGAACTTGGAATGGGAGGGGAACGATCCAGTTGTTGTGGTCCACATGGGTACCAACGATACAGGTAGAAAGAGAAAAGAGTTTCTGCTGAGGGAATATGAGCAGCTAGGGGCTAAATAAAAAAGCAGAACTGAAAAGGTAATAACCTCCAGATTACTGACTGAACCACGAGCTAATTGGCACAGGGCCAACAAAATTAAAGAGGTAAACGTGTGGCTCAAAGTTTGGTGTGAGAGAAACAACTTCAAATTCTTGGAACATCGGCCCCAATCGTGAGGAAGGAGGGAGCTGTTCTGATGAAATGGCGTCAACCTGAATCAGGCTGGGATCAGATTCCTGGTGAATCACATAATATAGGGTTGGGGATTGGGTCTAAACCAAATAGTGTGTGGTGAGGGGAAGTTTCCAGAACAGGTAGTAGGGCAGAGAGTATGGAAACAGTCAGGAACCTAACTTCAGGAACAGCAGATAAAAGGACAACGATGAGAAGGGGGACAGTCAATACAGGCCTGAGGGTGTTGTACATAAATGCACACAGATTGTAGGGGCATTGGTGGTGATCTTTCAGGAATCACTGGAGTCAGTGGGGGTTCCAAGAGAACTGGGAAATGGTTCATGGAACACCCCTGTTTAAGAAGGTAGGGAGACAAAAAACAAGAGACTATACGTTGGTTAAGCCTGACCTTGGTTAGAGTTTTGAATCCATTATAAGAGCACTTGGAAGTAGGGCTGAAGCAACACAGTTTCATCCGGGGAGGTCACGCCTGATAAATCTGTTCAAATTCTTTGAGGAGGTAACAAGCAAGTTAGGCAAAGGAGAGTCAGTGGATGTGATCTATTTGGATTTCCAGAAGACTTTTGATAAGGTCCCACATAGGAGGCTGCGAAACAAGACAAAGGCCATGGTGGTAGGGGCAAAGTACTGACATGGAGAAAGGATTGGCTGACTGGCAGAAGGCAGAGAGTGGGCAGCTGGTGACTAGTGGACCTTGCAGGAATCAGCATTTGGACAACTATTCATGTTATACATTAACGATCTGGATGAAGGAACTGAGGACATTGGTGCTAAGATTACAAATGATACAAACCTAGATGGAGGGGCAGGTAGTGCTGAGGAGGCAGGGAGGCTGCAGAAGGACTTGGACAGGCTAGGAGAGTGGGCAAAGGAGTGGCATATGGAATCCACTGTGGTAAAGTGTTAGGTTATGCACTTTGGTAGGAAGAATAGAAGCAATTTTCTAAATTTGGAAAAGCTTCAGAAATCTGAAGCAGAAAGAGATTTGAGGGCCCTAATTTAGGTTAACGTGCAGGTTCAGTTGGCAGTTCGAAAGGCAAATGCAATGTTACTATTTATTTCAAGAGCGTTAGAATACAAGAGCAGAGATGTACTGCTGAGGCTGTATACGACTCTGGTCCGATGGCACTTGGAACATTGTGAGAAGTTTTGGCAAACGTGTCTAAGGAAGGAAGTGATGGACATTGGAAAGGGTCGACGGGAGGTTGATGAGAATGATCTTGGGGATGAAAGCCTTGACATATGAGGAGCGGTCAAGGACTCTTGAAAGGGTTGAATGGACTCTTGGAGTTTGAAAGGGTTCAGAAAAGACCTACAGATGTTATCGGGGTTGAAGGGTTTGAGCTATAGGGAGAAGCTGAATAGTTTAGGGCTGTTTTCCCTGGAGCATCGGAGGCTGAGGGGTGACCTTATAGAGACTTAGAAAATCATAAGGGGCATGGATAGGATAAACAGACAAGGTCTTTTTCCTGGGGTGGGGGAGTCCAGAACTAGAGGGCATAGGTTTAGGGTGAGAGAGGAAAGATATAAAAGGGACCTGCGGGGCAACTTTTTCACTCAGAGAGTGATCCATGTATGGAACAAACTGCCAAAGGAAGTGGTGGATTCTGGTACAATCACAACATTTAAAAGGCATCTGGATGGATGTACAAATAGGAAGGGTTTAGAGGGATATAGGCCAAATGCTGGCAAATGGGACTAGGTTAATATAGATTATCTTTTTGGCATGGACAAGTTGGACCCAAGGGCCTGTTTCCATGCTGTACATCTCTATGATTCTATGACTTTGGATGTGTACTTGATGGAGTTGAGTAGGATGAAGGGGATCTCATGGAAGCTTACAGAATACTGGGATGTCTGGGTAGGTTGGACATGGAGAAGATGTTTCCACTAATGAGAGAGACTCGGACCAGAGGGCACAGCCTCAAAGCGAAGGGACAAACCTTTAGAATTGAGATGAGGAGGAATTGCTTCAGCCAGAATGATGTGAATCTGTGGAACTCATTGCTGTAGAGGGCTGTGGAGGCCAAGCTATTGAGTATATTTAAGACAGAGATAGACAGGTTCTTGGTTGGGGAGAAGGTAGGAGAATGGGGCTGAGAAACAGTTCAGCCATGGTTGAATGATGGACAGACTCGATAGACAGAATGTCTAATCCTGCTCCTATATCTTACTTTCAAAAATACTTGAAAATCATGATGTGAAGCAGAAGGAAGTAACTTCAAACAATCACCATCACCAGGGAGATGGTGTTGGGGAAATGACTGCAGCTAAAGGCTGGCAGGTACCCAAGACCAGATGGACTACACCATACTGTTTTCAAAGAAGTGGTTGCACAGATTGTCAACACATTCGTTATAATCCTCTAAAATTCCTTCAATTCTGGAAATGTCCCAGCAGTTGGAAAATAACTGTCGCGCTTTTTATTCAGGAAAAGCGGGGACAGAAAATATCGGGCAGTGAGCCTAACATCCTTCATTGTTAGAAACCATTATTGAGGAGGTTAGAGCAGGATATTTAGAAAATCATAATGTAACCCCCATGCAAAGTCACCACTGTCTTGAGAATTGAAGATTGCCTTTAATAAGGGTTGCCATAGTTTTTGCTGATGAAAGATGGGCCTTTAAACGATAAGCAAATGAGACTCCAAATGATACCTGGTGGAAAAGCTGTCTGGTTACTGCTCCGAATAAAAAGTACGGATTGCTTAGATTGCAAGGCCGACCCTTGCTTACTGAGATTCTCACTCAGCTCTGGATGTCAGCCCTCTGCTGAAGGGCTTTTGCCCGAAACGTCGATTTCGAAGCTCCTTGGATGCTGCCTGAACTGCTGTGCTCTTCCAGCATCACTAATCCAGAATCTGGATGTCATGTGGATGTGCTGTCTGCCTCTGCAAAAGGCAGAGCCTCAGATACAAATGTCTTGGTAGATACTGCAGCCTCCTGGTAAATGAAGGCAATGACTGTTTACTGTGCACATACATACACTCTCTCTCTCTCTCTCTCTCACACACACACACGCACACAATTCTTTCTCTCTCACACACACACAGACAGGCACACGTTACTGGGAGAGTCAGTAGTGAGGGGATACAGAGTTAAGGCAATGGACTGAGGAGATGCTCATTCTTAATGAACTTCTGAAGGGATGGCTAAAGCAGATTTAGCAATAACATTAAGAAGAGAATTTAATCAATATTTGGAAAGGGGAAATTTGAATGGTGATCAATGGATAAAATGGGATCTCTTTAGATGGTTCACTCAAAGATTATTTGTGTACTGTTGTCAGTTGATATATTAGAAGAATTTATTCCTCCAATAAATGTTACTTAAAAAGATAATCGAAAATATTCAGCCAATGACTGCTGGGCTTGATAGGAGAGACTGAATGGCCTCCTTGTTACAGGAAGAACATGAATGTACTGGAGAGAGTGTCGAAGCAATTTACAAGAATGGTTTCACAAATGAGACACCAGTCATGAGGAAGGATTGGAGAAGTTGGGACTGTTGTCCTTGAGTAGGAGTAGGCAGAGGGGAGATTTGATGGAGTTTTCAAAATCATGAGGGGTGTGGACAGAGTGGTAAGAAGAAATTAAACACAGTTGTAAAAGAATCCATAACTAGAGGGCACAGTTTTAAAGTCTTTTGCAAATTAGCAAATGGTTAGGATCTGAAAATGTGATGGAGGCAGGTTCCAATGAGATATTCATAGAACATAGAACAATACAGCACAGGAACAGTCCCTTCGGCCCACAATGTTGTGCTAAACATGGCGGCAAATTAAACAACTCCCTTCTGCCTGTCCTTGGTCCATATCCCTTCATTCTTGCACATTCATGTGCTTATCCAAAAGTTTCATAAACGCTCCTATCTTATCTAAAAGCCCCTTAAATGTCCCTATTGAATCTGCCTCCACCACCACCCTGCCAGCTCATTTCAGAGTCCAACCACTCTGTGTGAAATAGACTTGCCCCTCACAACTCTTTTGAACTTTGCCCCTCTTACCTTAATTACATGTCCCCTAGTTTTAAACATTACAAGTCTGGGGAAAAGAAATTCTGGCCATCAACTCTATCTACACATCTCATAATTTTATAGACTTCTATCAAGTCTCACCTCAGCATCCGCTACTCTAGAGAAAGCAACCTGAATTTTTCTAGCCTCCCCTAATAGCTCATAGCCTGTCATCCATACAGCATCCTGATAAACCTCTTCTGCACCCTCTCCAAAGCTTCCACATCCTTCCTGAAATGTGGTGACCTGAATTGAACATAATGCTGTAAGTGTGGCCTAACCAAAGTCTTATAAAGCTGCAAAATTACATCCTGACTCTTGTACTCAATTCCCTGACCAATAAAGGCAAGCGTGTCCATACGCCTTCTTAACCATCCCATCTACTTGAATGGCCACTTTCAAGGAGCTATGGACTTGAACCCCAAGATCCCTCTGTACATCAAAGTTGTTCAGGGTCTTGCCATTAACTGTATACTTTCCTTTAACCTTTGATCTCCCAAAGTGCAGCACCTCACACTTACCCACATTAAATTACATCTGTCATTTCTCTGCCTATATCTGCAACTGATGTATATCCCACTGTTTCTTTTGACAACCTTCTATACTATCCACAATCCACCAACCTTTGCGTCAAATACAAACTTACTAAACCACCCATCTACATTTTCACCAAAGTCACTTATATATTATCACAAACAGCAGAGGTCCCAGTACAGATCACTGCGGAATGTCACTGGTCACAAACCTCCAGCCAGAAAAACGCCCTTCCACCACTACCCTCTACCCTTTATGGGCAAGCCAATTCTGAATCCAAGTAGCCAAATCACCATGGATCCCATGCATCTTAATCTTCTGGATGAGTCTACCGTGAGGGACCTTGTTGAAAGCCTTACTGAAATCGAGAGGGCATTTTGAAGTACTTCACTCCTGGGATGTAGGCGTCGCTGGCTGCACCAATATTTATGGCAGGGAGGGCCAGCATTGACACGACGGGCTGAATGGTCTCCTTTATTACCTGCATATTCGGACACCGACCACTTGGGATACTATTGGTCAAACTGCCCGTCAATCACTGGCAGCTGATCGGGTTGATCGGCTCTTGGTCCCGCCTCTGACAAGATCCCGGCTATGGTTGGTCACTAGGCCTGCCCATCAGAGACCGATCAAGTAACTCATCCGACATCCGGGTAGTGATTGGTTTATTCGCCCAGCAGCCGGACGACGATTGAGTTAGTCTCTTTCCCGCCAATCTCTTGGGAGGTACCAACCGCTGATTGGTTTTAGCGGCGACCAACTTGAATCCGACTGGCTAGCGGTGACGGTAGTCCCGCCCACCTACCCAATGCAGGGCTGTGATTGGTCCACCTCCGGATTGGGGCCTGTGACCGGGAGGGGAATCCGCGGCCTAAATTTCTCAGAGAAGCGGGATGTTTATTTAGATTTATCTGTAACCCGGCGGTGGGTGAGGGGTCTGCTATCCGAGGATGACGGGTTCGGATTGATTTGCTCCCGCGGTGGGATTAAAGAAGAAAAGCGAAGGAAAGTCCGGCTGTGGGAGTAGGGGAACCTGCGGCCTAGTCGGTTGCTAGGGGCGACGCGCAGCCCGGGGCTGGCAGTGAGGAGCCCGGGCCCGAGCCATGAGCTCCCGGGTGCGGCCTCAGCCGCCGCTAGCAGCACCGGCGGGGGGAGGAGGAGGCCGGTTCACCCCAGCTGCCGGGTCCCGCACCCAGGGAACCGAGCAACTGGAGATGCGGCGGATCCGAGCTCCGGACTCGGCCTCCTCCCGACAGGCCTGGAGCCGGGAGAACCCGGGATACGAGCCCGGTGATGAGGAGCTGGACTGGGCCGGGATCAGCCCCAGCAGCGGGACGGGAGGCTCCGATACCCGGGGAGAGGCCAGCCCCAGCCCCGGCCCTGGCCCCGGCCCTGGTCCTGAGGACCAGCAGCAGCTCCGGGCAGCCCTACCCCAGAGCCTCCTGCAGAAAGCCCGAGGTGAGTGAGACAAACAGGAGCACAAACAGGCCATTCAGCCCATCTAGTCTACTCTGTCATTCAACTGAATGATCTGAAAATCCTCAACTCTTACTTCGCTTCCTTCACCCATAATCTTCCTGTTTCAGCCTCAAATATCATAGAATGTAGGTGAAAGTGAGGGATGCAGATCAGAGTTGAGTGTGTGTGTTGTTGGAAAAGCACAGCCGGTCAAACAGCATCCGAGGAGCAGGAGAATCGATGTTTTGGGCGAAAGCCTTTCACTGGGAATACGGCTCGGAGAATGTACACAAGCAGGAGGCTGGAAGAATACAGTAGGCCAGGCAACATCAGGAGATGATGAAGTCAACGCTTCGGGTGTAATCCTTCTTCAGGACTGGGGATTGGTGTAAGGGGAGTTGCAGGTGGAGGGGGTGAGGGATAGTTAGGATAAGCGTGGAAACAGGCCATTTGGCCCAACAGGTCCACACTGATCCATTCCCCCCACCCTATCCCTGCAACCCCAGGGTTAATCCACCTCGCCCATACATCTTTGAACACTATGGGGGAAATTTAGCATGGCCAATCCACCCTAACCTACACATCTTTGGACTGCCAGAAGAAACCGGAGCACCCAGCAGAAACCCACACAGACACAGGGAGAACATGTATGGCTGCAGCATGATCTCATGGTTCCAAAACTTAATCCCTCTACTGATAAAAGCTAACACACCTGTATGATTTCTTAACAACCCTATCAACCTGGGTGGCAACATTCAAGGGTCTATGTACCTGCGCACTGAGATCTGATTGAGGCACATGAGGAGGTGGAGGTGTTTGCAATTCTGGAAAGTGTAAAAATATGTTCCCTGGCCGGATGGGATTTATTCTAGGATTCCCTGGGAAGCCAGGGAGGAGATAGCTGAGCCTTTGGCTTTGAGCTTTATGTCGTCATTGTCTACAGGAATAGTGCCAGAAGATTAGAGGATAGCAAATGTTCCCTTGAACAAGAAGCAGAGTAGAGATAAGCCTGGAAATTATAGACCAGTGAGCCTTACTTCGGTTATGGGTAAAGTGTTGGAAAGGGTTATACGAGAGGAATTATAATCATCTAGAGAGGAATAAGTTGATTATGGATAGTCAAGATGATTTTGTGAAGGGGAGTTGTACCTCACAAACCTTATTGAATTCTTTTGAGATGGTGACCGAACAGGTGGATGCAGATAAAGCAGTTGATAAGGTTCCCTACAGTAGGCTATTGCACAAAATACAGAGGCATGGGATTGAGGGTGATTTAGCAGTTTGGATCAGAGATTGGCTAGCTGGGGAATGGACAATAAGTACAAACCCAGAGAGTGACACCCAAATCTTATTTACAAATGAAAATAAATGTATTGTATCTTTTATGACAGAAACTGAATGTCCTTACCCACTCCTGGCCTCTATCTATCTTGACTTCAAATTTCTCAGTCTCATTTTCATATTCCTCTATGGTTTCTCTTCCTTCCTATCTCTCTAACCTCCTCCAGCCCCTACACTTCTTCCTTTCTCTGTAATCTCCTCCAGCCTATACACCCCAACTTATCCCTGGAACCTCATCCAGTCCCTTTAGCTCTCCCTATATCTGTAAGATCCTCTCATCCTTACACCCCTCACTATTTCTGGAACCTCTTCCAGTCCCTACACCCCACTCCTTTTATCTCTAACCTCCTATAATCCTCTGAGATCTCTGCCCTCCTCCAATTCTGGCCTGTCAGGCAACCCATATTTTCCATCATTCCACAGTTGATGGCTGTGACTTCAGTTGTCTGGAGCCATGAACTCTGGCATTCCTCCCTAAAATCTCTCTTGCTCTCTTCAGGCTATGAGTCAAGGCTCAAAAATGGGATTGGAATACTCAGGTGCTTTGTTTTGAATGGTGTGGAGGCGATGGGCTTTTTTTAAATTGTATTGTAAGCCTCTGACGTATTGGGAACAGATTTAGACTGGGGTGGCAGTTTGTTCAAATGGTGAGGCATTACCAAAGCCCCATTAAACCTCATCAGGAAAAGGCCAGGCCTTATGCAGCAATAATCATCTATGCCTAACTGGCAGGTATGTGGCAGGTACGTATTGAGACAGCTGCAGTGGATATTTGGCTTTTTTAAGCACAAATTTAAATTTGTTACAAGTTGTATTTCATCAGAAACTAGAATCATTGTTAAACTTTGAGGTTATTATTGAAATGTGTTTGGTTTCCATAAGAAACAGTTCTGTCTGCCCAGCTGGTAGGAATGTGATCTGTTAATATAAACTTTGATTTTGTGACCTTTGCTTTGTTGTTCAGTTGCAGCTCCCTGACACAGCTATTTCCCACTTTGTACCGGTGGTTATATTGAGTGTTTGGGAGTTGTTTTGTTTAGTTTAGTTGGCTGGACAGTTGCTTTATGATGTAGAGTGCTACCAACAGTGTGTTTTCAATTCCTGCACCAACCAAGATTATCATGAAAGACTCTTTCACAATCTCTCCCATCACCTGATCCCTCTCCCCTGCTAATCTTCTCTCTCTTGTGAGACAACAGACCTATTGTTCGGTAAGACTGCTGTGGCTTTACCTTGATTTATTAAATGTTGGTCTTTTCCTTGGATAAATCCAAAAATTCTCCTAAGAAGTACCATTGTTAAATATCAAACATACTTCAG
The DNA here is from genome assembly GCF_047496795.1 of Chiloscyllium punctatum. Classification (NCBI taxonomy): domain Eukaryota; kingdom Metazoa; phylum Chordata; class Chondrichthyes; order Orectolobiformes; family Hemiscylliidae; genus Chiloscyllium; species Chiloscyllium punctatum. The sequence goes on from NC_092752.1 coordinate 3,118,222, forward strand.
TGGAGTCACCTTCTACAGTGCATTTAGGAATGACCGATAATTGCTGGCTCAGTCATTGGCACCTGCTTCCCATGAGCAAATAATATATGTAAAATATCTGATTGTCGGGGAGGTCAGTGGATGTGTTGCTCATTCGACTGTAGGCTATTTGATAGAGTGCAATATCCTGATGGAACATTGATAGCTAAGGGAAACCTTTGAATGGTTTTGCAGTTTATCCAAAATGCTAAAGCAAAAGAATGTTACGTGATACATCATGCAGTGATCGGGTTGATCCAAAAATTGCTTTTGTGGTTCATCAAAGTTATATCACTCTGGTATTTTAAACGTTTGTGGAATTTGATCTTTTTATGTGTATTTGTGCTCTAAAGTTTGAAGTCTAAATCTTTTTGCTTTGTAATAATCCTCTTTGGAATGGTATACTGGTTTATAACTGTTTGAAACTCTTAATGTTGCTGAATTTTGTGTAGCCTGATTTTACAGAAGTTCATGATGCTTTCCTGTTTTATTCATTCTTAAGCTTTATGGGGAACACGACTTACTGTGGATCACCCTGTGAGCAGAGAAAGATACCTGAAGAGAATGCTGCGAGAATTGGTGACATATAGCATTTTCTTGGTGATTTTGTGTGTCTGTAAGTGGAATCTCTAGTTACTTAGCTGAGCCAAAAGAAATAGTGGTATTATTGAGTTCTATACATTCTGAAAGATGTGTGTTCTCTATATGGTAATTTTGAAATTTGTTTATAACAATGGAATCTTTTCAATTTTGTGGCCAACACTTGGAAAAGTTAATTGATTTCAGAAAGTTTAGGAATATCCTAATTGAATTTTTGAAATTGTAGAAGCAGCAATGTTTCATGTCTGAGTCTGCTTTACATCTGTTATGCTAATAGAAATCATTGGAAAGAATTGTAGAATCCCTACAGTGTAGATCGAGGCCATTCGGCTCATTGAGACTCCCATCCTATCCCTGTAACGACACATTTACCATAGTTAACCAAATAGCCAGCACACACACAGCAGTTTAACCTGGCCAATTCACCTACCCTCCACATTTTTGGACTATGGGAGGAAACTGGACCCCCCATGAGGAGAACGTGCAAATTCCACACAGACAGTTGCCCAAGGCTGGAATCAAACATGGATTCTATGAGACAGCGGTACCAACCACTCTGCCATTCTATCAGGACTTTTTTCCCTGTTTTGTTTCTTTGAGGGCTTTTTCCTACTTTTCGATGCATTTAAGTATTTTTCTGTCCGTATAAATTCAGCATTTCATTCCACCTGCAGTGTTACTATGAATTTACAGCTCGTTGAGGGGCAGGTCAGCTTGGGTGGATGATCAATTGTTTGCTTGATCCTGAGATTCTCATAATTTTCTTCCATTCCAAAGATTTAGGCCTAGGGTTGGAGGGAGAAGCATAAATGTGCTTGTGTTCCAACAAGCAGAAAATGCTGGATTTACACAACAAATTTGAATGTGCACTAGATTAGATAATAGTATTTATCACAATTAGCCAAGACTGAGGCATCCTTCATACAAGTGACCAAACTACAGAATATGCAATAAAAAGTATAGAAAATAACCAAAGGAGTACACCATTTGACCCATCAAGCCTGCGCCTTCATGATTGATCTTCTGTTTCATATCCTGCTCTCTCCCTATATCCACTGACACCTTTAGCTTCTAGAAATCTATTTCTTCCTTAAGTATATGCAGTGATGTCAACTCCACAGCTTTCTGTACAAGACAATTCTGCAGGGTCATCACCTTCTGAGCGAAGAAATTTCACCTCTGTTTAGTCCAAAATGACCTTCACTGTATCCAGGGACATGACCCCTTGTTCTGAGTCAGTGTCCAGGAAGGAGCATGATCCCTGTATCCAGTCTGTCCAACCCTGTCAGAACTTTATACATTTAGATGAAATCCACTCTCATTCTTCTGAATTCCAATGAGGCTCAGTCAACCTAATCTCTCCTCATACAGCAAACCTACAGTCCCAGGAATCTGTGGTGAACCTTCTCTGCACTCTATGCATGGCAAGTATATCATTTCTTGGTTCAGGAGTCCAAAACAGCGCACAGTACTCCAGGTGTGGTCTCACCAATGCCCTGCACAGTTGAAGTAAGACTACCTTGCTCCTGTACTCAAACATTTTTGGAAAGATCAACAAGCCATTATCCTCCTCAGCCACAAAGCAGAGATCAGAAATCACAACAATGTTTCTGCTCCAGTGACCCTTCAGAATTGAACTGAGTTCTGAAGATGGGTCACTGGACCCGAAATGTTAACTCTGATTTGTCTCCACAGATGTTGCCAGATCTGCTAATTTTACAAACAATTTTTGTTTTTGTTTCTGATTTCTAGCATCTGCAGTTCTTCCATTTTTCTTTAGTGTTTTAAAATTGTTTACTATTCAAGGGGAATTGTGATTCTTCAGCTTTTTTTCTGTTTGTAGAATGCAGTTGTGTTGTTGAAGGTGGATAGAAATTGATGTGTTTTTTTTAGTTCTTTTTTGAGGGATGTGGGCATCACTGGCAAGACAAGCATTTGTTGCCCATCTCCTAACTGTACTTGATCTGAGTGGCTTGCTCGACAATTTGAGGGCAATTAAGAGTCAGCCCCATTGCTATAGTTTTGGAGTGATACATAGGCCAGGTCAGATGCGGACAATAGATTTCCTTCCATAAAGGGTGTTAGTGAGTCAGATTGGCACCACTACTGAGGCTACATTCCAAGTGTATTAATGTAATTTAAATGTGGTCGGCTGTCCCAATGGGTTTTGAATCCATGTCAGCGCATTAGTCTGAACCTCTAGATTTCTATTCCAGTGAGTTAGACGCCCCACCCCATGGATTTCTATTCCAGTGAGTTAGACCCTACCCTCTGGTTGCAAAAAGACTAATTTTACTAGTGTTCAGGATGGATTCAGTAAAGTTTATATCGGTTGAGATTGTTCATCTTGAAAAATTTAACCAGCTGGTAAAACCACCTGATCAGATTCAGGGGAATGATTTGACACTGTGTGGAATAGGATAAACTTAGAACTGTGGGATTATACACTGCACGAGACCATTTCTTGTATTTGCTGACTCTTGAGGTATCCCAGTCAAAAAGTGTACTGCTGGAAAAGCACAGTTGGTCAGGCAGCATCCAAGGAGCAGGACAGTCAATGTTTTGAACATGAGTTCTTTATCAGGAATGAGGCATCCCATCAATCTCCTCTTTCCCTGTAGCCCAGCAATTCTTTTTCTAATCAAATAGATTTCCAGTTCCCTTTGGAAAATTACTGTAGAATCTGTTTGTACCATTCTTTAAGGCAACATATTCCAGGTCATAGTAAGTTGCTGTGTTTTTAAGAAAAAGATCTCCCAAAGGGAAGCTTCTCACATTGCTTCCATTAATACCCCTCTAATGTTGATGATTTTTTGCTTCTGGGATTCTCTGCTCTGAAGGAAACAATCCCAACTTCTGTACTCTGCCCAGATGAAGTCCCTCATCCCAAGTATCAGTAACCTTCCTCTAGGCGAAAGTGAGGGGTGCAGATGCTGGGCTTTTACCCAAAATGTCGATTCTCCTGCTCCTCAGATGCTGCCTGACCTGCTGTGCTTTTCCAGCACCATACTCTTGACAGTAACTTTCCTCTGCAGCTTCTCCAAGGCCATGACTTTCTTAGAAATTGTAATGCCCAGAGTTATAGGAAGTGCTGTAGCTGAGTCATAACGCAGGGTGGAACAGTGGCTCAGTGGTTAGCCCTGTAGCCTCACGGCGACAGGGACCCAGGTTTGATTCCAACCTCGGGCGATTGTGTGGATTTTAAACGTCTCTGCGTGTTTCCTCCCACAGTCTAAGGATGTGCAGGTTAGGTGGTTTGGTCATGCTAAATTGCTGATACTGTGCTGGGATGTGCAGGTTAGGTGGATTAGCCATGGGAAATTCAGGGTTGAGAAGGGTGGGTGTGTATGGGATGCTCTTCAGGGGGTCGGTGTGGAGTTGTTGGGCTGAATGGCCTGCTCCATACAGCAAAGGATTCCGTGATCTAACTGCTTACTTTATTATAAAGTTTGACATCCCTTCCTCGTTTTGGGACAACACTGTGGCTCAGTGGTTAGCACTGCTGCCTCACAGCACCAGGGACCGGGGTTCGATTCCAGCCTTGGGCGACTGTGTGTGGAGTTTACACATTCTCCCCGTGTCTACATGGGTTTCCTCTGGGTGTTCCGGTTTCCTCCCACAATCCAAAGATATGCCGGTTAGATGAATTGGCCACGCTAAATTGCCCAGAGTGTCCAGGTATGTGGAGGTTTGGTGCTTTAGACAGGGATAAATATAGGGCAATGATCTGGATGGGTTACACTTCGGAGGCTCGGTATCACCTTGTTGGGCCGAAGGGCCCATTTCCACACTGTAGGGATTTTAATTCTAATTTTGATTTCTTCATTCTGTACCAAATTTCTTTGTTTCATTGTTTATGGATTCAAAATCTCTTGCTGATATGAAACTGGTGGCTTCCTGTACATTGTGAAACTTTTGCATGTATTGTTTGGCCTTGTTCTTGCTGGCATGGGATGTGGGCAGAGCTGGCCAGGCTAGTATTTATTGTCTATCTCGAATTGCCCCAAGGGCAGTTGAGAGTCAACTACATTGCTATAGACCTGAAATCCCTCACAGGCCAGACCAGGTGAGGATGGAAGATTTCCATAAAAAAACATTAGTGATCCAGATGGTTTTTTCCAACAATTGGTAACAGTTTCACTATCACATTAGACGTTTAATCCATGATTTTTATTGGTTTCAAATTCCACCATCTGCCATTGGTAGAATTTAAACCCAGGTTCCCAGGACATTACCCGGGTTTCTGGATTAATAGTCCAGTATAAGACCGGTAGGCTATCCCCTTCCTTATGCAAATAGTTAATAGTTAGCAATGCATAGTTTTTAAAAAGAAATTTCCTGTGGCATTACTCACACTGCCTGAGGTTTCTTTAAGAAATGGGTTTAATGCCATTCAGCGTGAGCTAGGACATTGACAACTTGGGGATGTCTTGGGATCTGCAAGCACTTGAAAGGGGCCTGTCATTACTGAGTTTAAGGTCTAGATTTTTGGAATCAGAAGCATTGAAATGCTAAATGTATCTTTGTGCTCTGCTGGTGAGTTTGCTGACATATACAATCCGTAGCAAACAAAAATTTCCATAAATTACGTGCTAAAGCACACAAGGTTATTGAATGTGCTACTCTTAAGTTTAAACATAAAATTTCCTCAAGCCTGAGTGTGTTGGGGAAGTTTTCTAACTTGATATAAAACTAATATAAAAGTGAATGACCAAGCAAAGACAATTAATTCACAGTAAACATGTAATTTCCTTCCCATGACAAGAAGAACCAAGATGACTACTGTCTGCCTGGGCAGTTTGTAATAGAAAAGGGCATTTGCCATTGACCAATCCCTTGCTTAAAATAACATTTGGAATTCAATCCCAAGTTTGTATTATGGAAAGAGCTAAGAAATTCTTGTATTCTCTCAGGATGTTTGCAAACTGTATCAACAGGAATTACAAACTCCAAACTGCACATGTTCTTAGGATAGCCAAATATGATCATTAGACGTTTAATCCATGATTTTTATTGGTTTCAGATTCCACCATCTGCGTTGGTGGAATTTAAACCCAGGTCCCCAGGCATTACCCGGGTTTCTGGATTAATAGTCCAGTAATAAGACCGGTAGGCTATCACCTTCCTTATGCAAATAGTTAATAGTTAGTAATGAATAGTTTTTAAAAAAAGAATTTCCTGTGGCGTTAAGTCGCATTGCCTGTGAGGTTTCTTTAAGAAATGGGTTTAATACCATTTAGTTCTTTAGCTCTTACGATAAACATTTGTCATCTAGGTGTTTGAAGTAAGAAATTGTTAAGATAAGTTTAACTAACTTGCTTTGCAATTCATATCCAACCTTTTGCATCTTGCATTTCACTTCAAATTTTGTTTGTGATTGACAGAGGAAAGATAAGACGTGGCCTCCATTCTAGCTGGGACTGAAGGTGCCACTAAATGCAGCCTTTAAAATAAATTAGGGCTCCAGTTAAGCTTTATTCTGGAGATAAATCAATAAAATTAGCCATGCATTTGAATGACAGAGCCTATGCAATGAGGGTGCTTGGCGTATGTCTACGTTAATTTCTTACTACTTGATATTGAGCCGCTAAAATACTCCAATTCAACAGTCCCAATTACTTAAACTTATACATCACTGTATTTGTGTGCACTGCCATGAGGACCCCGACTGGTTGAAAATGTTTATATGCCTTAAAATCTCCAGAATGAACATTTGTAATGTAGTTTCCATATATGTTTACACTTGTGTTACAGTGACCTATGGAATGGTCAGCTCCAATATGTACTACTATACCAAAGTCATGGCCAGTCTCTTCCTAGATACTCCCTTTTCCAAAAACGAAAACAGCAACTTCAGAAGTGTGTCCAACATGGATGATTTCTGGAAGGTACTGTTGCAGTTTGAATACTTTAAATGTAAGGAGTTAAAATACAACCACAAAGCGTAATGAGCCATGATTCATATTCTTGTACTTGTATGTGTTTATATTGCAGATTATCTGGTGGCCTTAGTTTTAAAGTTACTGTAAGTTGGGTATATCCAAGTGTTTTATTGCAAGAAAGCTAGAGTTAGACACCTTTTTGAAATGCCTTTGTCATTAACCAAGGGGTTTTCTATTTGTTGGAAGTGGGGTTGGAATAGCTTTTTAAAAAAAGCAATTTAAAAAAACTTTTTAAAAACCTCCCTTAATAAAACAAAATTGGAGGATGTCTGAGGAAAGATATGTTGAGAAGTGTTACAGAATTCAAGTAACAAAACATATGGCTATTTGGTGAATAGTTTCTGTCTACTATAAGGTAATAACCTGGATTTTTGTGATGGAAAATATTGATAAAGATGTTTGACAAATATAGCATCTGGAAGCCAGGTTTGAGAGAGACTGCAATAATAAAAGTAAGGAAGGATTAGAGCAGCAGATGCGTGGGATCACTACTTCCTGGAAGTCCCCTCATCCCATTTTGAATTGGAACTACATCACTTCATTGATGCTGGGTCAAAATCCTCAAATTTACACCCCAATAGCATCCTGAGTCCACCTAAATTCACTTTCCAACAGCCCTCTGGGTCAACTGCACAACATATAGTGGTCATTGGAGGGGGTTGGGGGGGGTGTGAAGAGGGAGGGGTTGCTGAAGTGAGGGGAGCTCAAAGAGTCTTCATTTGAAATTACAGATTCAAAGAAAAGCATGCATATATACTTTCAAAAGACCCTTTAGGTATTGATACATTTCACAGATGATTGGGAATAATCCAGTGTGTGTTTGTTAAATATCATCTTTCCTAGTTTGCAGAAGGCCCTTTGTTAGATGGGCTGTATTGGGATGTGTGGTATAATAATGAAACACTGGCTGAGAACAGAAGCTTCATTTACTATGAAAATCTGCTTTTGGGAGTGCCTCGCATAAGGCAGCTGAAAGTGAAGAATGAATCATGTAAAATACATGAAGATCTGAAAGATGAAATCAAGGACTGCTATGATGTCTATTCAGTTGCAAATGAAGATACATCACCATTTGGCCTGATGGATAAAACAGCGTATGTATCATTTTATTTTTAATTTCTGCTATAGTTTTGTGAAAATTCTTCATAATGAGTGACTGTCTGAAATACTGTACTGCACAATGGAAAACATAATCTTGAAATGACAATGACGTCTGCTGGGCAGCTGTGAGAAGTTGTTTGGATCTGATTTTTAATTTTCTTAATGGAACATTTGGCATTTGCACTCGTGGTGATGCAATCACTTTGACTGTTCTCCCTGTCAGCATTATCCTGTGTGAGAGGTTTTGTGCTTAGCATATGAATTTAATTTTGTGCTTTGACTGCATTTGCAGCAAAACACGTTGACACCCTAAATATTTCAGAGAAGGAAACAAAGGGAAATGCTGTAGTCTATAACCTTAATTGGAATGAGTTAGAGAGTTGGGTTTACTGTGGTGCTGTCCTGTTGCTGACTCACCCCTGTCCTGGTACACTTTCTCTTGGGAGCATGGGATCACTTTCCATTTCAGCTTCCTCTGTGGGGATCAAAACATGGGCTCCACTGACACACAAGTTCCATTACGTTGCCGTCTATCAGCTGGTTCTAATTCTTCCAGTTAATCAGTTAAGATAATTCACTGTATCACTTTCAAATAATCACAGTTGTTTTTTCACATTGGGTCAGTGTAACCACACATTGCTGACTTCCAGATTTGATTTCTGTGCCTGGACTGAATTGACTGATCCCAGCCAGGTAGTAGCTCAGGCACTGTGATGCTGAAAGCAGTTCGGGCACCAAAAATACTTAACAAGTATTGTTGCTGTTATTTGTTGTTGCTTGATCTAAGAAAGAGTAATTTTGTGGCAATTTGTTGTAGGTGATATCAGAGTCAATTGTGATATCTTCTGTAGTCAAAAAGTCTGAAACACAATCCTTGGTTGCTTGCAAAGAATGGCTGCTTCAATGAATTATGTGAAGGTGTACTTTTGTTTTATACGTAATGTTGCAATCAGATTTTTTGAGCTAATTATTTCACTCCTCTTTACAAAATAAACCAGCTGGATTTATACAAGTGAAGAAGATTTGAAAGAGACCCGTTACTGGGGGTTAATTGCGACCTACAGTGGAGCTGGATATTACCTAGACCTGGCAAGGAATAGAGATGAGACAATGACAAAGTTAAAACTGCTGAAAGAGAACCTCTGGCTTGATCGAGGCACCAGGGTTGTGTTCATTACTTTCTCCGTCTACAATGCTAACATTAACTTGTTTTGTGTGATCAGGTATGACAAGTTTTAAATGCCTTTCTTGTTTGTCTTTTATGCAGGAAATTTCAAACTCAGTGGCTTTTCTTTTGTAAAAGAAAAATGTCCTGACTTTTACAGGAGGCGAAATTCTGCTATATTTAAGGAAAATGTCTTTGTACCTGTGTTATGCTCTGCAGTTTGGTTTATTGCTATAAATGATATGTCAGCAATATTTGGAATTGAACAAGTTTAATCTAAGGTAAAAGCAATGACTGCAGATGCTGAAAACCAGATTCTGGATTAGAGTGGTGCTGGAAAAGCACAGCAGTTCAGGCAGCATCCAAGGACAAACTTTGATAGATGTGGAAGGCTCCTTTGGGGCCTTGGATGAGGTGAGGGAGGAGGTGTGGGCGCAGATTTTACAATTCCTGCAGTGGCAGTGGAAGGTGCCAAGACAGGAGGGTGGTTGTTGGTGGGTGTGGACCTGACCAGGTAGTCACGGAAGGAGCAGTCTTTGCGATGATTTGGTTTATGCGAAGGGTGAAAGGACCAGGGAGGTTCTGAACTTGTTACGGTTGGAGGGGTGGGGTCTGAGGGCAGAGGTGCGGGATGTAGATGAGATGCGTTGGAGGGCACCTTTAACCACGTGGGAAAGAGAATTGCGGTCTCTAAAGAAGGAGGCCATCTGGTGTGTTCTGTGGTGGAACTGGTCCTCCTGGGAGCAGATATGGCAGAGGTGGAGGAATTGGGAATACAGGATGGCATTTTTTGCAGGAGGTAGGATAGGAAGAGGTATAATCCAGGTAGCTGTGGGAGTCAGTGGGTTTGTAAAAAAAAAAAAATGTGCTTTGGGAGACCTCCTCCTACTGCCCCCTTGACCATGACCCCACCCTCCATCACCAAACCATCATCTTCCAGACCATACAGAACCTCAGGACATCTCTCACCCACAGCTTCCAACCTCATAGTCCAGGAACCCCGCACTGCCTGGTTCTACCTCCTTCCCAAGATCCAAAAGTCTGACCACCCTGGCCGACCCATTGTCTCGGCATGCTCCTGCCCCACTGAACTCTTCTCTACCTATCTCGACACGGTCCTATCCCCCCTAGTCTAGGAACTCCCCACATATGTTCGAGACACCACCCACGCCCTTCTACACCTATATCCGCCATGACCAGGGCCTCCAAGCCCTCCGTTTTTTCCTCTCCAGATGTCCCCAACAGTACCCTTCCACCAACACTCTCATTCATTTGACCGAACTGGTCCTCACCCTTAACAATTTCTCCTTCGAATCCTCCCACTTCCTCCAGACCAAAGGGGTAGCCATGGGCACACGTAGGGGCCCCAGCTATGCCTGTCTCTTTGGCTATGTAGAACAGTCCATTTTCCATAGTTACACAGGCACAACTCCCCACCTCTTCCTCCGCTACATTGATGACTGCATCGGCGCCACCCCGTGCTCCAGCGAGGAGGTTGAGCAATTCATCAAATCATCTGACGACATTTCCGCCACCTCCAAACGGACCCCACCACCAGGGATATATTTCCCTCCCCACTCCTTTCCGCCTTCCGCAAAGACCGTTCCCTCCGTGACAACCTGGTCAGGTCCACGCCCCCCTACAACCCACCCTCCCATCCTGGCACTTTCCCCTGCCACCGCAGGAATTGCAAAACCTGTGCCCACACCTCCTCCCTCACCTCCATCCAAGGCCCTAAAGGAGCCTTCCACATCCATCAAAGTTTTACCTGTACATCCACCAATATCCTTTATTGTATCCGTTGCTCCTGATGCAGTCTCCTCTACATTTGGGACACTGGACGGCTCCTAGCAGAGCGCTTTAGGGAACATTTCCGGGACACCCGCACCAATCAACCACACCACCCTGTGGCCCAACATTTCAACTCCCCCTCCCAGTCAGCCAAGGACATGGAGGTCCTGGGCCTCCTTCACTGCTGCTCGCTCACCACCAGATGCCTGGAGGAAGAACGTCTCATCTTCCGCATCAGAACACTTCAATCCCAGGGCATTAATGTGGACTTCACCAGTTTCCTCATTTCCCCTTTTCCCCCACCTCACCCCAGTTCTAAACTTCCAGCTCAGCACTTCCCCATGACTTGACTTGTCCTACCTGCCTATTTTCCTTCCCCATTTCCAGTCCACCCTCCTCCCTGGCCTATAACCTTCATCCCCAACCCCATTCACCTATTGTACTCTATGCTACTTTCACCCCACCCCCACACCCCTCTCCTTTATCTCTCCACCCTTCAGGCACTCTGCCTGTTTCCTGATGAAGGGCTTTTGCCCGAAACGTTGATTTCCCTGCTCCTCGGATGCTGCCTGAACTGCTGTGCTTTTCCAGCGCCACTCTAATCCAAGTTTAATTGAACAAAAATCATCAGTTTTGCATAATTTAAATTATAAGTAACAAAGTTTGAAGAGGACGTACATTCATCATTTTCTGACGTTAGGGAAGGGGGTTAAAGTAGAAGTTGAATTTTTTAAAAACAAGGCTTAGTTCAAATTATTATAAAATTTTCTGCCTGTTTTAAAAAAAAACTAACGTTAGTCGAAATGCAGGTTAATCGTGGGACCTCAAGTAAGTATTAAATGCAATGGAGGTCTTTTTAATATCTACGAGTATGAGAAATCAGAAAGTGTGATGTGGAGGTGCTGGTGTTGGATTGGATGGACAAGGTCAGAAGACACACGACACCAGGTTATAGTCCAACAGATTTATTTGACAAGCTTTCGGAGTGCTGCTGCTTCATCAGGTGAAGAGATTTCAAATAAAGTTGTTGGGCTATATCCTGGTGTCATGTGGTGTCTGACCTAAACCAGAAGGTGACAGCTGTAAAGAAACACAAAGAAGTGAATATACATCGAGCACATTTGGAATCTTGATGAAGTGATTGGAAATATTGGCAATGCTGCTGTTTATGTTTCTTAGAAAAACAAAGGAGTGTGGATGTTGGTGATTGAAAGCAAACTATGCTGGAGAAGCTCGGCAGTTCTGGCAGCATTTGTGGGTAGAGAAACAGTGGCCCAGCAACCACCTTTTAGAATTGTGTATATGTTCCTTAGGTGCTTTGTAGGCAAGATTGTTCCCTTCCGTAAAATTATTAAGTATGGTCAAATAAGATTGGCTTCTACAATATATCATGATCTGGAATTTCTGCAGGAATCCTCCTAATTTTCTGCACTGTTAGGTCCTCTTGGAGGGGTGGTTGGAATAGCTGGTGGTACCATTTTTCAAGGGGTTGCTCTGATTCCTCAATGAAAGTGCAGTTCACAATAAACCTCTTCCTCATATGGCAATTATTCAGCTATTTGTCACTTCAATCAAAAGCAGCAAATGATATTTGCAGAAAGTTCATTTGTTTCAAGTTGGCAATATACCTAATTGCCAGAGAGCATTTTTGAATTTTGACAGTGTATTCTTTCAGTTAATTGTCTGATTACGTAAGATCTGAAGGAATGGGATCAGGCTTAGGCTGTCAATCTCATCAAACCTACTTCTCTATTCAGTACCATCAGGATCCAGTTGTGGCCTTGACTCCACTTTCCTGTCTGTGTCCCATGATCCTTCTCTTCCTTCTCATTCAAAAGTCTATCTAACTCAGTCTTGAATGTATTTTATGACCCAGCCTCTACTGCTCACTGCATGAAAGGTGATGCTGAAAATTGTTCATCTCCTGACAGAAAATACATTCCTTCTCATTGCTGTCTTCAATGTGAAACCCCTTATTTTAAATCTGTGCCCCTCCTATGAAAGGAAACATTTTTCCATCATTGATCTTATCTCCGCTTCTTGGAATCTCGTTTCAATAAATCACTTCTTGTTCTTCTAAACTCCAATGAGTTGAAACCCAATAAGACCATCCCGTCATCCCAGGATTAAGGCTGGTTCACCCTCACTAAATGACTTCCAATGCCCTTCCTTTATGTAAGAGAACCAAAACTGTAGACAGTAGTCCAGAATAATCGAGGGAAATCAGGAACTTGCTTTAGATAGTTCTAACCTTTTATTCATCCGACATCTAACTCTGTGGGCCATGTGATGTATCTTGACCATTCACAATTTGTTGTATTTACTTTGTTTTAATATAATCTCTGTTAAATTAGGAATTAAGTCATGTTAGTCCTATATTTCAAAAATGATCTTTTTGTCCCCCTTGCCTAGGTTGGTGGTTGAATTTCCAGCAACAGGCGGGGCTCTTTCATCATGGCAGTTTCAGACAGTGAAACTCATTCGCTATGTATCCTCATTTGACTATTTCCTGGCAGCTTGTGAACTTGCCTTCTGTATTTTCATATTTTACTACATAATTGAGGAGATTCTGGAGATCTATATTCACAAGTTATGTTATTTCAAGAGCGTTTGGAACTGTTTGGATGTTGTGATTATTGTGGTAAGTGTCCATCCGTGGAGAGAAACTATTTTGCAGCATTTTGTGCTGGAACCTCAAATTATTAACTAACATTAAGCTAAATGAAAGAAAGACCTTCTGCCAGCAACACTACTTATAGAAACGAGAAAACCTTACATTTTAATAGAACCTTTTGTGATCTCAGGATGTCGAAGCACTTTACAGCTGGCAAAGCGTAGTCACTGTTTTAACTTAGGAAATTCTGGCCCCTGCTAGTTTCTCAGGCCTTCATTTCTGTGACCTAGAAAAGTATATGAGGCATTCTTGCATATCTTGTCTCCACACTTGTGCAATATTGTACCTTAAACAATTAACTCCTCCACCTCCACCTCCACCACCTCCTCCTCCACCTCCTCCCCCTATATAGTGGTACTGCACACATGGATCTTGTGTTGGTTGAGTGCTCAATGAGTATTACCATAACTTCTAATTTTGGGTTCTTGTACCCTCCCACCCCCATTCCAAATAAGCATTGCTTGACTCAAGTTGTATACCTTTGTGATGTTGACTCAATAGTTTAGTAATTGTTTTAATTTCTTGTTTTCCAGTTATCCTTGGTAGCAATTTGCATCAATATCTATCGCACATCAATAGTCAATGAGCTTTTGGGAGAGTCACTTGAGAACCAGAATTCATACCCCAATCTTGAATCTCTAGCTTATTGGCAGATTCAGTTTAACAACATGGCAGCAATGGTTATATTTTTTGTATGGATTAAGGTATGTATACAGCCAGGTTATACAACTTGCACATCCAGATTAAGTTTCTTGATCAACTTTTTCGACTCCTAACTTCCTGATTTCATTTATTTTCAATGAAGTTGTAATAAGGATTATGTTTAGATGTGGATAGTGAACTATGAGGGTGGGTATAAGATGGTAAAAGACAACTATAATTTGGCCCGCATGTTGCAGTGAACTGTTGCTTGGCAATAGGTTACTAACCACACTTCATGGTTGTATTTTCATTCATACAGGAGTCATTGCTCCTGAAAGGGTGGGAGCTGGATGAATACTATACTTTTTAAGTTTGTTCTTTCATTGGGCATTGCCATCTTTGACAAAGTGATTGAACTGAGTGTCTCACTAGGGCCATTTCAGAAGACAGTTAAGCATCAGCCGCATTGCTGTTTGTCTGGAATCATATAGGACAGGCCTGGTAAGGACGATCAGGTTTCTGTCGCTTAATTACATCAGCCAACAAGATGGGTTTCACTGTCAGACCAAATTTATTAACTGAATGTACCTTTCCTGTGGTGCTGCTCTGGGATTTGAACTGATGACTCCGTGTATTAACTTGGTTTTCTCAAGTATGAGTCCAGTGATATTATTACAACATTACTTCCATAACTGGGTGACGGGTGATTCAGCTGAAGTGTTTCAGACAATTAAATGATTTTGTGGAATAGATAGAGAGAAACTATTTACTCTGTCATGGGACTTTAAATTTAAAGCTAAACCCAAGGGTTATGTTAGGAAGCACTTCACATAAAGGTGAATGAAAATGTGGAACACCTTTCCCTCCAGTGAGTTTATGGGAAGCAATTAAAACTCAATCCTGAGATTCATTTTTGTTTATTTGTTTTAAGGGTATTAGCAAGGTCTGGAGCGAATGTGGTTAGACTGAATGATAGAGCAGACTTGGGGATAGAATGGCCAAATCCTGGTCTTTTTCTTCACTTGTTCAGAGGATGTGGGCATTGCTGGTGGGTCCACATTTATTGCCCATCCCTAGTTGCCCTTGAGAAGGTGGTGATGAGCTGCCTTCTGGAACTGCTGCAGACCCTGTATGTAGATGCACAATGTCATGAGGGAGAGAGTTCCAGAATTTGACCCAGTGACAGTAAAGGAACAGTGATTGATGTTTCTAATCAACCTAGTCAGACATTTTATGACATACCTGTAGCGCATTTCTGTGACTTGAAACTGTGCCTACTGGTTGAGAGGTAGGGACATGACCACTGCACCACTGGAATCCTTGACACTAATGATATACTTGTATTCTATGATATTTGCTGCTTGAGTCAGCAGTTAATAATGGGAGATGCCATTTAAGGTTTGCAGTACACTTGAGTTAAATTAAGTGAAATGGATTTATGACCTAAACTTTTATTTTCACAGATCTTCAAATTTATTAGTATCAATAAGACCATGACACAGTTGTCTTCTACCATGTCTCGCTGTGCCAAAGACATTATAGGATTTGCCATCATGTTTTTTATTGTTTTCTTGGCTTACGCTCAGTTGGCATACCTAGTCTTTGGCCCTCAGGTTGATGACTTCAACACTTTCCACACTTGCATGTAAGTGTCTTATTTTTAGCCAAGAATGGGAATATGAGTCTGACTCAGATGGAGAGTTCAAAATCATAACTTGTTTTATATTTTCTTGTACATTTATGTGTTTCTTTTTCTGTGTCAACCCATCTAGAAATGCAACATTTTACATGCTTTTTTCATATGTGCATGCAAGACCTTTCGCTCTCATCTGTCTTTCACTCATTTGGTACTGGTCTGGGCACACTCACCGCTATTTCCTGGTTGTTAACTTAAATCCCTTTTATGTAAATTTAAAGTTCCCGACAGGTCTTTTATGCAATAACTTGATTCTGGTTCATGGATTAACAAGATTCCCTGAAATAAAACAGTGATTGATATTTTCTTCCAATGTTTTGTATCCTGGTCCTCCAGGTCTCCCTCCATCTGTAAATATCCATCTGTTTGGATCTATAAATCTGTGCTGTTTTTGACAAACTGGGACTATTGTCTGCTTCTGAATATTTTAAAGAAAAGGGCGCTTTAGCTAGTTGCGACTCTAGCAACATTCCCTGGTACTTCGAGTTAGTGTGTGTGTGCGCGCTAATGTAGCCTATGTAGATATTGAGATTGTCATTTTCTATGACAAATATTCCAATGTTCGACTATGTACTATTCAATAAAATTCATTGTTGTA
Organism: Chiloscyllium punctatum; assembly: GCF_047496795.1. Classification (NCBI taxonomy): domain Eukaryota; kingdom Metazoa; phylum Chordata; class Chondrichthyes; order Orectolobiformes; family Hemiscylliidae; genus Chiloscyllium; species Chiloscyllium punctatum. The sequence goes on from NC_092752.1 coordinate 3,134,449, forward strand.
ATTTATTTGTACAATGGAGAAATGATCTTCCTTGTCAAAAATATATTCTGTCTGATTTATCTATTCCTCATTGATATCAAATGTAGGTGGAGGTGGCAGAGAAGTAAAAGTGGCAAAACTAATATTTTTCCCTCCTATTCTCTTTTATTTTTCTATCCCTTTTTGTAGTTTTACTCAATTTCGCATCATTTTGGGAGATTTTGATTTTGCCAAAATTGAAGAAGCTGACCGGATTCTGGGACCAGTTTATTTTGTCACTTTTGTGTTCTTCGTTTTCTTCATTCTCTTGGTGAGTCATAAATGCAGTCATCCCTGAAGGAAGTATATATTAAAAAAAATCCAAATATGCTACTTGCAACATTCTTGGTTCGTGTTATTATTTTCTGTTACTACAAGACCCATCTTTACATAGGTGAGTGTCTACTCTGCTGCCTCAAAGTCTGCCAGCGCGTGGCCTTTGGCTGCTAATCGGGTGCTGATCCAGTCAGGAGAAGTTAGTTGGGGTCAAATTCATTCCATCATTCCATCTGAATTAATACTTTACACACTAGATTCAAGTGCAGTTCTATCAAGAGTTACCTTAAGCTTCAAACTTAAAAACAGGCAAGATTATTGCAAAGACCTGGCTTTAATAACTCTTAGTATCTCTCAGTTTGTAAAAACAGCCCAATCCTTAATATATACTTTTGGTGTTTTGGAGGAGAGTGGGTAGCAGTCCTAGGTTTTCAAATATTCAGGTTCTTAGGGGAGCACTGTTCATAATGCTCCTAACATTCTAATGTTGCTGACTCCCCGTGAGCAATGCCAAGGCGATTTGCTAACATATTGTGAAACAAATTGTTTCCATTTATAATTTAGTTCTTTTTCTACTTGAGATTTTGTCTTTCACTTGATTTCTGTTCATTTCACCAGAACGTGTTTTTGGCCATTATTAACGACACCTACTCTGAAGTGAAATCTGATATGGCTCAGCAGAAAAATGAGATGGAACTCACTGACCTTATCAAGAAGGTATTGGTTTTGCTTTTTGTTATAATGTGGCTTTGCTTCAGTAGAAAACCACATTGTTTTGCGCACTCTGCATTAGGGGACATAGTTGAAGGGTTTAATGATTGTGTTTGTGATTGAGAATGTCATCTGGCCACTTAATATATTGCTGCCTTACAATGTGTTCAAGTTTGTAATCCTAGTAATAATTTACAAAACACAAAGGAAACGACGGCCTACTGGTATCATTACTGGGCTGTTAATCCTGAGACTGAGGGACCCGGGTTCAAATCCTGCCATGGCTGATGGTGGAATTTGAATTCAATAATAATTTGAAATAGTTTACTAATCATTAATTCATTGTCGATTGTCAAGAAAAACCATCTGGTTCACTAATGTCCTCCAAGGAAGGAAGCTGCTGTCCTTACTGGTCTGGCCTACATGTGACTCCAGCCTCATAGCAATGTGGTTGACTCATCACTGCCCTCTGGGCAATTGGAGAGGGCAATAAATGCTGGTCCAGTCAGTGATGCCCTCATTCCTGTGAAAGAATTAAAACAAAACATTCTGCCTTCACAGTGAGAATACCCTCTAGTGTATTGTATAGCATTACCACTGTCTCAACTTAGAACAGATCAAGCAACTCTAGACTGGGTATCTGAGGTGCTGTGAGCCATCAACAGTAGTAGAATTGGACTCCAGCATAATCTGCAGACTCATGACCTGGCATAGCCCCACTCAACCATTACCATCAAGCCTGGGGATCAACCCTGGTTCCATGGAGAGTGCAGGAGGGCATGATAGGGGCAGAATCGCATGTACCTTAAAAGAATGAGCTGACAACCTAATGAAGCTACCAAGCAGCAAGTGTTAGACAGAGCTAAGTGAGCCCACAACCAATGAATTAGCTGAAGCTCTGCAGTCCTGCCGTATCCAATCGTGAATGGTGATGGACTCTTTAAACAGCTTGCTGGAGGAAGAGGCCACACAAATATCCTCATCCTCAATGATGGCGAAGCCCAGCACGTCAGCACGAAAAAGAAGGCTGAAACATTTGCACCAGTCTTCCGCCAGAAGTGCCAAGTGAATGATCCATCTCTGCTGCATGCAGAGATGCTAGTCTTTGTCTAATTCCATTCACTCTATTTTGTTCTGATTCGTAGGTTTGAGGTCTTGGATACTGCAAAGCCTATGGACCCTGGCATCATTCTGGCAATAGTACCAGACCTGTGTTCCAGAACCTGTCACTCTCCTAACTAAGAAATGCAACAAAAATCCTTAGGCAGCCCTTTCTAAACCCACGGCGACTACCATCTGGACAGACTGAGCAGCAGATAGATGGGGACATCACCCCCTGCAAGTTTCCCTCCAAACCACTTGCTATCCTGACTTGGAAATATATTACCATTCCTTCACTGTCACTGGATCAAAATCCTGGAATCCCTACCCTAAGGGCATTGCGGGTCTACCTACAGCACATGGACTGGAGCAGTTCAGGAAGGCAACTCCAGGGCCAACTAGGGATGGCAGTAAATGCTGTGCCCAGACAGTGATTTCCATGAGTGAACAGAGAAGTTTATAACTGCTGTAATGTTTTGTATTTAGAAGCTAATGATTGTTGGTCTGATTTGGTGCCAAATGTTTCAGACAAAATGTTTAATTGCTATTAGAAACAATTATACTCAGTTAAGTATTTCACAAGAAACTTCATTAGCACCACAGTGCAATCTGTGCCAGGAGCAGCTCTGAAACCACATTCTTGATTTGGCTGTTTAAAACTCACCCTGAACTGTTCCACTAGCTGGCATGTTGTATTCTACAGATTTAATCTTCAATTCATGGCACACTGACACTATTCCATGTTGTTGCAGTCCTGATTTGAAGATTACTTGGATTTATCGCCAAAGTTTTGGCTCATTAATTGTGTGGTTATTATTATGCTGTTTTATGAAGATACATGAGGCGCTAATTGTTTATGAAGCTAGTGACTTTGGGTACCAGAAACCAAAGGTATTCAAAAGCGTAATTCACCAAGAACTGCATACGTGTTATATACCATGCATATCCTGCCTTGGAGCACTGATGTATTATGGAAAAATCCTGCCTTGATTTTGTCCTAAACACTACAATTAATTCATATTTTGCATCAACTTTGATCTAGATTCAAGATGTTAGCTTGTTGTCTCTCCACAGATGCCGTCTGAACTGCTGGTTTTGTTGTTTTCAATTAATTCAGCCATAAATAGAAAGGGTTTGTCCAATAAACCTTTAATTCTGAATAAGCCACAGGTACCCACTTTTGTATTCTATCTGTTTAATTAGCAGTGTTTCGGTAGTCACATCATAATGCAGAATCCTGTTGCCACCACGGCTAAAGTATATTTTTAATCCAGGATTGACTTGCATGGGCATGGTTTAATTGCAAACGTTAGGCTTGCAGTCACGAAGAGATTCAGTTCAGTGATTCAGTGCCCTCCATTTTGGGTAGGGATATTTAACTGTGCAGTCAAGATTTCTGCTAAGTGGTATGCATGCAATAAATAGCACTTTTGCATACAAAAGAAAGTAAATATTCACTACATGAAACCTTTGAGTACAACACAACTTGTCTGGTTCCCAAAGTCTTGGCTGCTCATAATGTCTTGATCCTCAATCCAACTGCTTTCCAACTTATTATCTTGTCTTATGAAAGTTCATCCTGGCTGCAACTCTCTTTCTAAACCAGGGATGCAGCAAGGCTATGGTGAAACTCCGGCTGAGGAAGACTACAGTAGATGACATTACTGAGACTCTGCGTCAAGCTGGAGGAAAAGTAAACTTTGATGAGTTACGTCAGGATCTGAAGGGGTACTGTGAAAATTGTCATCTTGGAAGATTTCTTTTTCCCAGTTGGTATACAGTTATTTTTTTGTTTAAAATGCAATTTTCACTCTGTAGGAAGGGTCATACTGATGCAGAGATAGAAGCAATCTTTGCCAAATATGATCAGGATGGTGATCAGGAGCTGACAGAACATGAACGTCAACAGATGAGGGATGACTTGGAGAAGGAGAGGGTGAGTTAATCATCATCTTTGCTTCATTTGTGTAAGTTGGAGTGTACTTAATATGTTAAATAATCTGTAAATCAGCCTGTGGTGCCATCATGTGCAAATGTAACTTCTTTTTTTGTAAGTTAGTATGATTTAGTTAAATCTATTTCAGTTACTGGATTAATGAAGTTAAAAGATAATGGGGGTCAAGAGGGTAAAGTCCTACTGGACTGTAGGGCTGATGATTATATAGAGAGACAGAGAGAGACGACTGGTCGTGGTTTCACGTGAGGGTCACCATGTCTCAGGCAAGGGGAAAGACTGAGAAGGTAGGACCTGTGGTGCCAGAACTGGATCCATGCAGTTAGTGTCACTTTGCACCGCAGTCCAGCCATCCAACAATCAAGGTAATCGCCTCAGCAAAGTCTTATTAATGGTCTGAGCACAGATTCCAGTGACTCGTTTTATTTCATTCTTAACCAACATCAAGGAGATTAAATCTTCTAGGCATTTGTGGTAAATCATGAAGCCATGTGATGTTCTTAAATCTGTACAAACTAGAAAAGGTGCCTTGTTTATGCGTGTAAGAAGAGTATTGCACTGTATTAATTTACAAACTGGTGTCAAATTCAAGAAAGTAGTGTGCACTGCTTGTGTTTGAAGTGTGTGTGTGTGTGTGTTCAGATTCCAATTCAATCATTGCAATTAATATAAATTTAGCCACCAAATACTCCCCTTTGTTTTAAAGGATGATTTGGACTTGGATAGGAGCTCACTGCCTCGATCAGCGAGTGGCCGGAGCTTCCCACGGAGTATGGATGATTCTGAGGAAGAAGATGAAGACGACAGCGGGCATAGCTCAAGGAGGAGAGGCAGCAGCTCCAGTGGGGTATCATATGAAGAGTTTCAAGTGTAAGCATTTCAATTTAAACTTCATTTATCTACCCAATCTAGAGCATAATTTACACGTATTCTGATTTTCTATAGACTTGGAGCTGGTGGTGCAGTGATAATGTCATTGGACTGATGTGCACAGCCCACACCTATTGCTTTGGGGACATGGGCTTGAAACCCACCATGGCAGGTGGAGAGATTTGAATTCAGTACAGTCTGAATTTTTAAGAAAACCCTCTAAGGGTGCCTATATAACCATTGTTAATTGGTTACATTAAAAATCTGGTTCACTAATGTCCTTTAGCAAAGGAAATCTGCCCTTTTTACCAAGTCTGCCTTACGTGTGACCAAGTCTGCCTTTTAAAATGACCGAGAGAGGTAATCAGTTGGGGATGGGGTGCAAATGGTAGCTTTGCGAGCAGTACCCGCAATTCATGTTCACAAATACAAAAGTAGTAAGCTAAGGCACAGATAACAGATTTTGGAATGGCATATGAGACAAGAAACCAAGACAACTGTTTTTGAATAGAGTTTATTGACTACTCGATCTTATAGCTCCTTTTTAACCTGAATTTTACAGGTGCTACCTATATAGAAATATGGCGATAATTTCCTAGTCAGCCTATTCAGAGATGCTCTTACAAACCTTTTATTGAACAGGTAGGATTTGATCCCTGGCCTCCGAAATAGAAATATTACCACTGCACCACAAGAGCCTCGAATACCTGTACATCGTTATTTTCTGATCAACCTGTTCAGAGATAATATTCGACATCCCTAAACCAGATGTAACTTGAACCTGGGCTTCTTGGTTCAGAGGTAGGAACACTCTCACTGTGCCACAACACTCCCACTACCTAAATATCAATATTCTCAAATTAACCTGTTCAGAGACGTTATGATACCCCTTTGGAGTAGGTGGGAGTTGAAATCGGGCCTCTTGACTCCGAGGTAGAGACACTAGCTGCTTCCTATATGTAACACTTGCTCATCGACCTGTTAAGAGATGTTAATGCTCTTCTCTGGAGCATGTCTGACTTGAACCCGGGTCTCCTGGCTCAGAGGTACGGATACTAACCACAACCTTTATAGTTTATATTTTCTAATCAACCTGATGCTACGTGGTCCAACAGGTAATAGCCTCCATGTGCTGCTGCTTAACCTTTAATAAACTTTAGTTTTTGTGATTTAACCAGCCATTACCACAAAACCGAGTGGCATTGGACAGATTAATGCAGTTTGAAATTAATCTATCCATTCAAGTGATGTTATCACTTGTGTGAACAATAAGAAAACTAATTAAATGGTCCAATTTAAAGGAAGAAGGCTCCAGTAGTGCAGTGGTAGTATCTCTGAGCCAGGAAGCCCAGGTTTTAGGCCCATCTGCATGAATGATGTGTCATAATGTGGCTGAACAGGTGGATTAGGAAATAGCTACATTTTAAAGGCAATATAGAAATCAAGAGACCTGGATATGCAGATAACCAAATGTTTGAAGTCATTAGCCACCCCCCTGCCGATGTACTGCTAAGGGGAATGGGATCCTTTGCTTTAGTAATGGTGAAAAGGAAGGAACTTTGAAGGATGTTGGTTTCAAATATTCTGGCATGGATTTTAAATTAATGTAAGAATAGATATTAGGATTCACCAAACAGCAATCTGGGATTATTAAATTGTCTAAAGAGAAAGCACATGAGGGAGAAAGGACTGGGAAGGTGTTGAAAGAACAGAGAGAATGTGATGAGAGGAAACTAGTATGAAACATAGCACGGGCTGGTTTGGGCTGAATAGCCTGTTTCTGTGCTGTAAAACCTTTATTGAACAAAGTAGAGGCTATCCATGTTAATAAAACATCTTCCCAGATGAGTAGGCTTATTTTGCGATGATAAGTCCTGGGAACAGTTTGTAAAGCAAATGACCCAATTCCTTGATGTTCAGGCTGGTGAGGCGTGTGGATCGAATGGAGCATTCCATTGGAAGCATAGTGTCAAAAATCGACGCAGTGATTGTGAAGCTGGAGGCCATGGAGAGAGCCAAGTTGAAAAGGCGAGATGTGCTGGGCAGATTGCTCGATGGTGTTACAGAGGTGAACCTATTTAATATTTAGGAGCATAAGCGGATTTACAGTATTTGGTGTTAACAGTTAAGTTGGTGCTGCTGGTCTCTATTATCTTGACCATAGTGGGTTTTGTTTTTTTAATTCGAGTTAAGAGTTTTTACTGCAGGGCTGAGGCCTTTTGGCCCATCATTTCTACACTGATCATCAGGCACTCATCGATTTGAATCCCATTTTTAGGCAGGTGCTCCATGTCCTTGTGTGCTGTGGCATTTCAAGTGTTCATCTAGATAAGTTAAATGTTTTATGGGCATCAGCATCTACCACCCTTTTAGGCAATGGGTTCCAAATGCCTGTTAACCTCTGGGTGAAAAGGTTCATCTAGAATCAATGGATATTTGGTGACCAGTGTAGGCATGAGCTGAATTCAGCCACCATCTAATTGAGTGGCAGAACCAATTTGAGGGGGTTAAATGGCTCCCTCTTAAAAAGTAGGAAAACATGCTGACATACTGGAGTTGAATTGATTGAACCTGGCTTTATATATCCAAATAAAAGCAAAATACTGGAGGTCTGAAATGAAAACAAAGCCTTAGAGAAGCTGAGCAGGTTTGGCTGCATCTGTGTCTCCAAATGAGTCATTTCAGGTGTGAAAGTTTAAGTGTGTTTCTCTCTCCACAAATGTTGCCAGACCTGCTGAGTTTCTCCAGCAATTTGTTTTTATTTTACATCAAACTCCACTCTCCATACACTACTTTGCATTCAGTGCATAAATGACAAACTACGCTTTTCATTTCTAAGCCCGTCTAACAAATGTGTGAAAGGGAACCTCGGTGAAAATGTGGTGGGAGGGACTGGAATTCTGGGAAAGGCAGCCCTGTAAAATCGTGTATAAAGCTAAGGAATTGTCTTGTAGGATGAGCGACTGGGTCGTGACAATGACGTTCACCGAGAGCAAATGGAGCGTCTGGTGAGGGAGGAGTTGGAACGCTGGGAGTCTGATGAGACCATGTCGCAGCTGAGTCAGCATCTCGGAACACCTCTGGGAATAAATGGGAGATCCCGCTCCCGCAGTTCCCGCCCATCCTCATCTCAGTCTACTGATGGCCTGGAAGCTGGGGGGCTAGGGGCCAGCCATGTTTAGTCTGTTAATGCCATGGTCAGTTAATCCCTCTCGTACATCCCTGAACCTATATTGTCATGGCAGTTTGACAGTAGATCAGTATTTTTGCATTTTAATTTCAAATCACTTTTTTACCGAGTTGTGCTTTGATCAGCTGAGCTTGAATGAATGCACACAACACTTTTTGGGATGATTCACAAAATATATAATCATGAATTTTTGTACACTCTCTTATCGTTCAGAACGAATGAATTGACTGCACGTTTCATCCAGGAGTTCAAAGAGAGGTTCACAGTTGAATGCATTAGTGTATTAATAAAAGTTTCTCAACACAATTTTTTTTTTGTCTGGCAAATGTAATAAGAATTTTCAAAGGCAAAAAAATTATTTGGCCAGATCCATTTCAGACATATGCTGACTTGTTGCTTTTACACAAATTGATTGTGAGGAAAATTTTTTTAAAACCCTCGTTACTGAACAGAGGTTGCAAGCAATTACAGCCTAAAGGTCTGGAAGGGATTTTCCTTTAGTACTTTATCACATCTCACATGGGTGATATGTTTCTTTATCACTGGGCCTCTCTGACAGGACAAGAATTACATGGAAACAGTCAAAGTAAACATGTTACACATGTTTGTTTTATAAAGTTATTTGGGAACTTTGTTTGCTTATAGATCCAACACAGATATTTGTTGTATTAGATTAAAAACAATTCCATTTCCAAATAAGAGACCGGAGCAAATCTAAACCTTTTTTAAGAAAGTATTTGTATTTAAACATTTACATTTTCAAATTGAGAAGGAATGTGTCTATTGCCAAATATAAAGACAACTTGTAAAAATGTCCTCTTACCTATTGTATACTTTTTCCTAGATTTAACATTATGCAAGTGATGTTGAATAAGAATTTACTTGTACCTATTAATGCATCACACAACTTTTATGAACCAAATAAAGCCTGTTAATATGTGATGTGTAGGAACCTTTAACAAACTTCATTTTGGAGTGCGTAATTTCATGGGGTATCCATGTTGTGTCTTGACGCTGTGCGTACCAATGCATAAAGTGTCTAGTTTTGTAGAGTTTGGGTTTTTGTATTCCCTGCATTTTATAATCCCAAATATGAGCTTTAATTTAATTATATAGCATGTATCATGTAACAACTCACTTTTAGGTTTTTACAACTATGTGGTAGAGCTACAACTTAAAATGGAAGACTTGTGATCTAAAATTAATAGTGGTTTTTTTAGGTTAGAGGCCTGTTGTATCCAAGCACTTTACTCAATAAAGAAAAAAATCTGCACAATTATATGTCTACCTGTATTTTTTGTATAGCCAATGTCGGACAGGGCATGAGGAATAAATATATTTTCTAAACCTGTTCAGACAAATTATTGCACACTTCTGGAACATGGGGGAATTGAATCTGGATCTCCACACCCAGAGACAAGGACACTACTGGTGCACCACGAGAGCCCCTCATGAAGAAACAAGGCACGAGTCTTGGTAATTGGAGCTTAATGTAAGCAAGGGTATGGTAATGCATTGTGATAGAAATGACTACATGGCAGCCTAGTTTTTCAAAGAAAGGTAAGTAAGATGTTCTTGTACATGTAACACAAAAGTTAGCATTCAGGTGCAGCAATAATGAAGTTAAATGTAATTTTAGCCTTTATTGCCATGGGATTGAAATTTAAAAATAGGGAAGTCTTGTTTAAAATCACGCACCAGGTTATAGTCCAACAGGTTTAATTGGAAGCACTAGCTTTTGGAGCGCTGCTCCTTCATCAGGTGGTTGTGGAGGACACAATTGTAAGACACAGAAGGTTTGTTGCAATTGTACAGGGTGTTGATGAGACTGCACTTACAGTGCCTTTATTCCTAGTTTTTATTTTAGAAAAGGATGTACTGCTGTTGGAGGCAATTCAAAAGAGATTCATTTGGCAGGTTCTTGGGAGGAAGGGTTTGACTTATCAAGGACAGCTAAACAAGTTAAGACTTCATTAATTAGAGTTTAGCAGAATGAAGCATGAATCTTATTGAAACAAAATTCTGAGCGGGTTTGACAAGGTAAATGTTGAGAAGATCTTTCCACGAATGGGGAAAATCTTGACGTATGGGACATAGTAACGAACTGTGGAGGAATTTCCTCTCCCAGAGAATGGTTGATGTGTGAAATTCTTGACCATTTAAAGAGTTGGTGGATTTTGAAATATTAGGAAATTAATGGCGATACTGAGCTGGAATGAAAGAAGAATTGAGGCCATGGACGGATTGACCTTGATCTCCATAGTGGGCCAGGCCTGAGGAGCTGAATGACCTACAGCTGATCCTATTTCTGATGCTCTTACTGTGAGAAGACATCAATTGTCGGTTTCAAGAGGAGAAAAATTATAAATGTAGCCCTTGTTTATCTGGGAAGGGAGCAGAACAGTGAGTTCCGGATTCCCGCTCCCCATTTTGTGAAGAAGCTCCTCCTTCCATTCCTCCCACCACCCACCACCTCTTTTTCGCCCCCCCCCCCCCCACCTGAATAGCCCACGTTGAATGATAAAGTTCACCCCTCAGTAAAGAAGTGTTTCCAGCGCCACTCTGAGAATGGAAATCAGGAATGTCCCACCCCCAAAAAACAGACTGTACGGTTCTAATTGTCTCTCTGTTGAAGCTGACAATTAGTGTCTCATTTGAGCATGGGATTTTTGGGATCAAGCTAATCTGAATCCATCACAATTTCCTGATCCCCTTTACATCTGCATTTTATAAAATTAATTTAACTGAAATATTAGCTTTTATTTCTGTCTCTAAAGATACTGCTGACACGCTGAGCGTCTCCAACATTTTCTGTTTTTATTACTATATTACAATTCCTTCTCTGGTGGATTATATATGGGGTGGGAATGTTACTGAATAGAATCTATTCTCCCTCTATGTTGCTATCCATTTTTGAATTACCAGTAATTTATACAGCTTGAGCATACCTGTGATACATGACAGTGTGTGAATGTACCAGTACGTTCATAGTTAATCCATGTGGAGTATTTTTTATATGTTGTGTACAGGACGTTGCGATCTATATTAGAGGAGTTAACTCCTTTGTTTACAAAGATAGCCATTCCCAAAACTGGAGCAAAACATGGACAAAATAAACATATTTATTAAGATACAGGTAAATAATTTCAAAAGGTGAAGCAAATTTCAGTTTGTGCCACTTCTCGGGGATTTCAGTAGCTTGAATAAATATGAACATGATTTTCAGTCTGAGGAGTTGGTAAAGTCCGTGCTCTGTGGCTGCAGGAAGGCAAAGTGATTGAAGTTCATCCACAAATTATTTATTCCATTCTTAAATCCAGACCAAAGGGCAATCCTCGACTTACAGCTCATGAGAATTTCTTCATGTACAAGAGTTTCAAGTATGCAATGCATAGGAAGGTGGTGATCAGTACAGTTAATCCCACATGGTTCTGCCACAGATCCCATGAGGCTGTGCCAATCCCCATGTCCTGAAGGTGCTGAGTTCCTGTGCATCTGTAATGTAAAAGGATCAAATCAGGATTTTAACAAAGGGATTTTTAAAATAACATATGACAGTATTTACTGCAGAGAAACTGATGCTTCAGCCCAGTAGACCTATGGTGCTGTGTGTATTCCACTCCTCCCCCTCTCGCTATCTCGTGCTCTCTCTCTCTCTCTCCATACGTTATTCCTAAACCACCACATTTACCCAGCTTTCCTGTCATTGTATCTACATTATTCACCTCCCCCCCCCATTCCATGTGAGGCCAAATTCCACGTTCTCACTGCTCTCTAAGTATTGGGTCTCCTTATCTGAGCAGGATGTTCTGGTGATGGAGGGAGTGCAGCAGAGGTTTACCAGATTGGTTCCTCAGATGAATGTACTGACGTTTGAAGAGAGGTTAGATCAGTGAGGATTATATTTGCTAGAGTTCAGAAGAATAAAGGAAGTTGGAGGAGATCTTGTAGAAATTTATAAAATTTTATCAGGTCTAGACTTGGGTAGATGCAGGAAGGATGTTCCCAATGACCAGGTAGTCCATCACGGGGGTGGGGGTGGGGGGGAACACTTTTAAGGATACAGATAGGTCAATTAAGACTGAGCTGAAGGGAAAGTCTTCACCCAGAAAGTGGCAAGCCTGTGGAATCCTCTGCAGCAGAAAGTGGTTGAAGTCAAAGCATTGAATGTTTTCAATAGATAGTCTTAGGGTGAAAGGGATCAAAGGGTATGGGGAGAAAGTGGGAAAAGGGAATTGAGTTGGATGATCAACCATGACCATACTGAATGGTACAGCAGGCTGGAAGGGCTGAATGGCCGACCACTCCATTTTTTGCCAAGTTTAAAGGCATTTCTCCTGAATGCCAATTTGATTTTATGCCAGCGGCAGCAGTGTGTGTGCGTGTTAGTCTCATTCCTTGCTGTGGAGAGTGTTGTGTGTGCGTGTTAGTCTCATTCCTTGCTGTGTACAGTGTTGTGTGTGTGCGTGTTAGTCTCATTCCTTGCTATGTACAGTGTTGTGTGTGCGTGTGTTAGTCTCATTCCTTGCTGTGTACAGTGTTGTGTGTGCGTGTTAGTCTCATTCATTGCTGTGTACAGTGTTGTGTGTGCGTGTTAGTCTCATTCATTGCTGTGTACAGTGTTGTGTGTGCGTGTGTTAGCCTCGTTCCTTGCTGTGTACAGTGTTGTGTGTGCGTGTGTTAGTCTCATTCATTGCTGTGTACAGTGTTGTGTGTGCGCGTGTTAGTCTCATTCATTGCTGTGTACAGTGTTGTGTGTGCGTGTGTTAGCCTCATTCCTTGCTGTGTACAGTGTTGTGTGTGCGTGTGTTAGTCTCATTCCTTGCTGTGTACAGTGTTGTGTGTGCGCGTGTTAGTCTCATTCATTGCTGTGTACAGTGTTGTGTGTGCGTGTTAGTCTCATTCCTTGCTGTGTACAGTGTTGTGTGTGCGTGTGTTAGCCTCATTCCTTGCTGTGTACAGTGTTGTGTGTGCGTGTGTTAGTCTCATTCCTTGCTGTGTACAGTGTTGTGTGTGCGTGTTAGTCTCATTCATTGCTGTGTACAGTGTTGTGTGTGCGTGTGTTAGCCTCATTCCTTGCTGTGTACAGTGTTGTGTGTGCGTGTGTTAGTCTCATTCCTTGCTGTGTACAGTGTTGTGTGTGCGTGTCTTAGTCTCATTCCTTGCTGTGTACAGTGTTGTGTGTGCGTGTTAGTCTCATTCCTTGCTGTGTACAGTGTTGTGTGTGCGTGTGTTAGTCTCATTCCTTGCTGTGTACAGTGTTGTGTGTGCGTGTTAGTCTCATTCATTGCTGTGTACAGTGTTGTGTGTGCGTGTGTTAGCCTCATTCCTTGCTGTGTACAGTGTTGTGTGTGCGTGTGTTAGTCTCATTCCTTGCTGTGTACAGTGTTGTGTGTGCGTGTGTTAGTCTCATTCCTTGCTGTGTACAGTGTTGTGTGTGTGCGTGTTAGTCTCATTCCTTGCTGTGTACAGTGTTGTGTGTGTGCGTGTTAGTCTCATTCCTTGCTATGTACAGTGTTGTGTGTGCGTGTGTTAGTCTCATTCCTTGCTGTGTACAGTGTTGTGTGTGCGTGTGTTAGTCTCATTCCTTGCTGTGTACAGTGTTGTGTGTGCGTGTGTTAGCCTCATTCCTTGCTGTGTACAGTGTTGTGTGTGCGTGTTAGTCTCATTCCTTGCTGTGTACAGTGTTGTGTGTGCGTGTGTTAGTCTCATTCCTTGCTGTGTACAGTGTTGTGTGTGCGTGTGTTAGCCTCATTCCTTGCTGTGTACAGTGTTGTGTGTGCGTGTGTTAGTCTCATTCCTTGCTGTGTACAGTGTTGTGTGTGTGCGTGTTAGTCTCATTCCTTGCTATGTACAGTGTTGTGTGTGCGTGTGTTAGTCTCATTCCTTGCTGTGTACAGTGTTGTGTGTGCGTGTGTTAGTCTCATTCCTTGCTGTGTAAAGTGTTGTGTGTGCGTGTGTTAGTCTCATTCCTTGCTGTGTACAGTGTTGTGTGTGCGTGTTAGTCTCATTCATTGCTGTGTACAGTGTTGTGTGTGCATGTTAGTCTCATTCATTGCTGTGTACAGTGTTGTGTGTGCGTGTGATAGCCTCGTTCCTTGCTGTGTACAGTGTTGTGTGTGCGTGGGTTAGTATCATTCATTGCTGTGTACAGTGTTGTGTGTGCGCGTGTTAGTCTCATTCATTGCTGTGTACAGTGTTGTGTGTGCGTGTGTTAGCCTCATTCCTTGCTGTGTACAGTGTTGTGTGTGCGTGTGTTAGTCTCATTCCTTGCTGTGTACAGTGTTGTGTGTGCGCGTGTTAGTCTCATTCATTGCTGTGTACAGTGTTGTGTGTGCGTGTTAGTCTCATTCCTTGCTGTGTACAGTGTTGTGTGTGCGTGTGTTAGCCTCATTCCTTGCTGTGTACAGTGTTGTGTGTGCGTGTGTTAGTCTCATTCCTTGCTGTGTACAGTGTTGTGTGTGCATGTTAGTCTCATTCATTGCTGTGTACAGTGTTGTGTGTGCGTGTGTTAGCCTCATTCCTTGCTGTGTACAGTGTTGTGTGTGCGTGTGTTAGTCTCATTCCTTGCTGTGTACAGTGTTGTGTGTGCGTGTCTTAGTCTCATTCCTTGCTGTGTACAGTGTTGTGTGTGCGCGTGTTAGTCTCATTCATTGCTGTGTACAGTGTTGTGTGTGCGTGTGTTAGTCTCATTCCTTGCTGTGTACAGTGTTGTGTGTGCGTGTTAGTCTCATTCATTGCTGTGTACAGTGTTGTGTGTGCGTGTGTTAGCCTCATTCCTTGCTGTGTACAGTGTTGTGTGTGCGTGTGTTAGTCTCATTCCTTGCTGTGTACAGTGTTGTGTGTGCGTGTGTTAGTCTCATTCCTTGCTGTGTACAGTGTTGTGTGTGCGTGTGTTAGTCTCATTCCTTGCTGTGTACAGTGTTGTGTGTGCGTGTGTTAGTCTCATTCCTTGCTGTGTACAGTGTTGTGTGTGCGCGTGTTAGTCTCATTCCTTGCTGTGTACAGTGTTGTGTGTGCGTGTTAGTCTCATTCATTGCTGTGTACAGTGTTGTGTGTGCGTGTGTTAGCCTCATTCCTTGCTGTGTACAGTGTTGTGTGTGTGTGTTAGTCTCATTCCTTGCTGTGTACAGTGTTGTGTGTGCGTGTTAGTCTCATTCCTTGCCGTGTACAGTGTTGTGTGTGCGTGTGTTAGCCTCATTCCTTGCTGTGTACAGTGTTGTGTGTGCGTGTGTTAGTCTCATTCCTTGCTGTGTACAGTGTTGTGTGTGTGCGTGTTAGTCTCATTCCTTGCTGTGTACAGTGTTCTGTGTGCGTGTTAGTCTCATTCCTTGCTGTGTACAGTGTTGTGTGTGCATGTTAGTCTCATTCCCTGCTGTGTACAGTGTTGTGTGTGCGTGTTAGTCTCATTCCTTGCTGTGTACAGTGTTGTGTGTGCGCGTGTTAGTCTCATTCCTTGCTGTGTACAGTGTTGTGTGTGCGTGTGTTAGTCTCATTCCTTGCTGTGTACAGTGTTGTGTGTGCGCGTGTTAGTCTCATTCCTTGCTGTGTACAGTGTTGTGTGTGCGTGTGTTAGTCTCATTCCTTGCTGTGTACAGTGTTGTGTGTGCATGTTAGTCTCATTCCTTGCTGTGTACAGTGTTGTGTGTGTGCGTGTTAGTCTCATTCCTTGCTGTGTACAGTGTTGTGTGTGCGTGTTAGTCTCATTCCTTGCTGTGTACAGTGTTGTGTGTGCGCGTGTTAGTCTCATTCCTTGCTGTGTACAGTGTTGTGTGTGCGTGTTAGTCTCATTCCTTGCTGTGTACAGTGTTGTGTGTGCGCGTGTTAGTCTCATTCCTTGCTGTGTACAGTGTTGTGTGTGCGTGTGTTAGTCTCATTCCTTGCTGTGTACAGTGTTGTGTGTGCGTGTGTTAGTCTCATTCCTTGCTGTGTACAGTGTTGTGTGTGCGTGTGTTAGTCTCATTCCTTGCTGTGTACAGTGTTGTGTGTGCGTGTGTTAGTCTCATTCCTTGCTGTGTACAGTGTTGTGTGTGCATGTTAGTCTCATTCCTTGCTGTGTACAGTGTTGTGTGTGCGTGTGTTAGTCTCATTCCTTGCTGTGTACAGTGTTGTGTGTGCGCGTGTTAGTCTCATTCCTTGCTGTGTACAGTGTTGTGTGTGCGTGTGTTAGTCTCATTCCTTGCTGTGTACAGTGTTGTGTGTGCGCGTGTTAGTCTCATTCCTTGCTGTGTACAGTGTTGTGTGTGCGTGTTAGTCTCATTCCTTGCTGTGTACAGTGTTGTGTGTGCGCGTGTTAGTCTCATTCCTTGCTGTGTACAGTGTTGTGTGTGCGTGTTAGTCTCATTCATTGCTGTGTACAGTGTTGTGTGTGCGTGTGTTAGTCTCATTCCTTGCTGTGTACAGTGTTGTGTGTGCGTGTTAGTCTCATTCCTTGCTGTGTACAGTGTTGTGTGTGCGTGTTAGTCTCATTCCTTGCTGTGTACAGTGTTGTGTGTGCGTGTGTTAGTCTCATTCCTTGCTGTGTACAGTGTTGTGTGTGCGTGTGTTAGTCTCATTCCTTGCTGTGTACAGTGTTGTGTGTGCGTGTGTTAGTCTCATTCCTTGCTGTGTACAGTGTTGTGTGTGCGTGTGTTAGTCTCATTCCTTGCTGTGTACAGTGTTGTGTGTGCATGTTAGTCTCATTCCTTGCTGTGTACAGTGTTGTGTGTGCGTGTGTTAGTCTCATTCCTTGCTGTGTACAGTGTTGTGTGTGCGCGTGTTAGTCTCATTCCTTGCTGTGTACAGTGTTGTGTGTGCGCGTGTTAGTCTCATTCCTTGCTGTGTACAGTGTTGTGTGTGCGCGTGTTAGTCTCATTCCTTGCTGTGTACAGTGTTGTGTGTGCGTGTGTTAGTCTCATTCCTTGCTGTGTACAGGGTTGTGTGTGCGTGTTAGTCTCATTCCTTGCTGTGTACAGTGTTGTGTGTGCATGTTAGTCTCATTCCTTGCTGTGTACAGTGTTGTGTGTGCGTGTGTTAGTCTCATTCCTTGCTGTGTACAGTGTTGTGTGTGCGTGTTAGTCTCATTCATTGCTGTGTACAGTGTTGTGTGTGCGTGTGTTAGCCTCATTCCTTGCTGTGTACAGTGTTGTGTGTGCGTGTGTTAGTCTCATTCCTTGCTGTGTACAGTGTTGTGTGCGCGTGTTAGTCTCATTCCTTGCTGTGGAGAGTGTGCAAGGGAGGGTCACTGGGTTGAGGCCATTAAGGAGAGAGTGTAGGAGATCTCACTGAAATACAGAATTCTTACACCTCTTGGCAGGCTAGATGTAGGAAAGATAAAAGCAAAATACTGCAGAGGCTAACATCTTCAATGGGTAACATCAGAAGATGTCCTCCTCCTCTAACCAAAAAAATGGATGCTGTGCACTGGATTGGTACAGTGACTAGTTTCTTTATTTTTGTTTTAGTTTTCAGTAGTCTCCTTGGGAATTTAGAATAGTGGGAATGGAGGTTAGGGCAGTTGAATGTTCCTCCTGCAGAATGTGGGAGATAAGTGTTACCTCTAGTGTCCCTCCCTGCGGGAAGTGCACCCAACTCCAGCTCCTCGAAAACCACGTTAGGGAACTGGAGCTGGAGCTGGAGCTGGATGAACTTCAGATCATTTGGGAGGGGGAGCGGGTTCTTGAGAGGAGTTACAGGGAGGTAGTCACACCTCAGGTACAAGAAAAGGGCAGATGGGTTACAGTCAGGGGACGGAAAGGGAACCGGCAAGCAGTGCAGAGATATCCTGTGGCTGTTCCCCTCAAGTATACCGTTTTTGATAGTATTAGGGGTGGGAGAGGTGGTACTTACCAGGGATAAGCAATGTGGTACAGGTCTCTGGCACAGATTCTGTCCCTGCTGCTCAGAAGGGAAAGTGGAAGAGGAGCAGAGCATTAGTCATTGGGGACTCCATAGTTAGGGGGACAGATAGGAGGTTCTGTGGGAACAGGAGAGACTCACGGTTGGAGTGTTGCCTCCCAGATGCCAGGTCTCGTGATGTCTCTGATCGTGTTTTCGGGATCCTTGAAGGGGAAGGGGAGCAGCCCCAACTGATGGTCCATAGAGGCACCAGCGACATAGGTAGGTAAAAAGAAGGCAGAAATTCAGGGAGCTAGGGTGGAAGCTTAGAGCTAGGAAGAACAGAGTTGTTGTCTCTGGTTTGTTGCCTGTGCCACGTGCTAGTCAGGCAAGGAATAGGGAGAGAGAGGAGTTGAACATGTGGCTACAGGGATGATGCAGGAGGGAGGGTTTTGGATTCCTGGATAATTGGGGCTCCTTCTGGGGAAGGTGGGACCTCTACAAACAGAATAGTCTTCACCTAAACCAGAGGGGCACCAATATCCTGGGGAGAAATTTGCTAATGCTCTTCAGGTCAGTTTAAATTAATTCAGCAGGGAGATGGGAGCTGAAATTGTAGTTTGAGTATACAGGAAGTTGACAGTAGTGAAGTCAGAACTAAGATCTCAAGATCGCAAGAAGGCACCAGTAGACAAGAAGTTGGTTTGAAGTGTGTCTTCCTCAATGCCAGGAGCATCCGGAATAAGGTGGGTGAACTTGCAACATGGGTTGGTACCTGGGACTTCGATGTTGTGGCCATTTCAGAGACATGGGTAGAGCAGGGACAAGAATAGTTATTGTAGGTTCAGGGGTTTAGATATTTCAGTAAGAACATAGAAAACAGTAAAAGATGGGGAGGTGTGGCATTGTTAGTTAAAGACAGTATTACAGTTGCAGAAAGGATGTTTGATGACTCATCTACTGAGGCAGCTTGAGCTGAGGTTAGAAACAAGAAAGGAGAGGTCACCCTGTTGGGAGTTTTCTATAGGCCTCCAAATAGTTCCAAAGATGTAGAGGATCAGATAGCAAAGACGATGCTTGATAGGAGCGAGAGTAACAGGGTAGTTGTTATGGGGGACTTTAACTTTCCAAATATTGACTGGGAATACTACAGTTCAAGTAGTTTAGATGGGTCAGTTTTTGTCCAAAGTGTGCAGAAGGGTTTCCTGACACAGTATGTAGACAGGCCAACAAGGGGCAAGACCACATTGGATTTGTTACTGGGTAATGAACCCAGCCAGGTGTTAGATTTGGAGGTAGGTGACCACTTTGGTGATAGTGACCACAACTCAGTTAGTGATGGAAAGGGATAGGTATATACCGCAGGGCAAGAGTTATAGCTGGGGGAAAGGCAAATATGATGTGATTAGGCAAGATTTAGGATGCATAGGATGGGGAAGGAAACTGCAGGGCATGGGTGTAATTGAAATGTAGAGCTTATTTAAGGAACAGCTACTGCAGGTCCTTGATCAGTGTGTACCTGTCAGGCAGAAAGGAAGTTGCCAAGCACGGGAGCTGTAGTTTACTAAGGAAGTTGAATCTCCTGTCAAAAGGAAGAAGAAGGCTTATGTTAGGATGAGGCATCAAGGCTCAGGGTGATTGAGAGTTACAAGTTAGCCAGGGAAGACCTCGAGAGAGAACTAAGAAAAGTCAGGCGGGGATATGAGAAGTCATTGGTTGATAGGATCAAGGAAAACCCTAAGGCCTTCTGTAGGTATGTCAGGAATAAAAGAATGACTAGAGTAAGATTATGGCCAATCAAGCATAGCAGTGGGAAGTTGTGCGTGGAGTCAGAGGAGATGGGGAAATGCTAAATGAATACTTTTCACCAGAATTCACTAGAAAAAGACAATGTGGTTGAGGAGAATACTGAGATACAGGCTACTAGACTGGATGGGATTGAGGTTCACAAGGAGGATGTGTTAGCAATTCTGGAAAATGTAAAAAATAGGTAAGTCCTCTGGACCGGATGGGATTTATCCTAAGATTCTCTGGGAAGCCAGGGAGGAGATTGCCGAGCCTTTGGCTTTGACCTTCATGTCGTCATTGTCGACAGGAACAGTGCCAGAAGACTGGAGAATAGCAAATGTTCCCTTGTTCAAGAAGGGGAGTAGAGACAACCCTGATAATTATAGACCAATGAGCCTTACTTCAGTTACAGTTAAAGTGTTGGAAAGGGTTATAAGAGATAGATTTATAATCATCTAGAGAGGAATAAGGTGATTAGGGATGGTCAACACGGTTTTGTGAAGAGTAGGTCGTGCCTCACAAATCTTATTAAGTTCTTTGAGAAGGTGACCAAACAGATAGTTGAGGGTAAAGTGGTTGATATGGTGTATATGGATTTCAGTAAGGCGTTTGATAAGGTTCCCCACGGTATTGCACAAAATATGGAGACATGGGATTGAGAGTGATTTAGCAGTTTGGATCAGAAATTGGCGAGCTGAAGGTGGTGGTGGTTGATGGGAAATATTCATCCTGGAATTCAGTTACTAGTGGGGTACTGCAAGGATCTGTTTTGGGTCCACTGTTGTTTGTCATTTACATAAATGACCTGGATGAGGGCATAGAAGGGTGGGTTAGTAAATTTGCAGATAACACTAAGGTCGGCAGAGTTGTGGATACTGACGAAGGATGTTGTAGGTTACAGAGAGATATAGATAAGCTGCAGGGCTGGGCTGGGAGGTGGCAAATGGAGTTTAATATGGAAAAGTATGAAGTGATTCACTTTGGAAGGAGTAACAGGAATGCAGAGTACTGGGCTAATGGTAAGATTCTTGGTGGTGTAGATGAGCAGAGAGATCTCGGTGTCCAGGTACAGAGATCCTTGAAAGTTGCCACCCAGGTTGACAGGGTTTGTTAAGAAGGCATACGGTGTGTTAGCGTTTATTAATAGAGGGATTGAGTTTTGGAACCATGAGGTCATGCTGCAGCTGTACAAAACCTCTGGTGCGGCCACACTTGGAGTATTGCGTACAGTTCTGGTCACTGCATTATAGGAAGGATATGGAAGCATTGGAAAGGGTGCAGAGGGCATTTACTAAGATGTTGCCTGGTATAGAGGGAAGGTCTTATGAGGAAAGGCTGTTTTCGTTAGAGAGAAGAAAGTTGAGAGGTGACTTAATTGAGGCATGTACGATAATCAGAGGGTTAGATAGGGTGGACAGTGAGAGCCTTTTTCCTTGGATGGTGATGGCTAGCACAGGGGCACATAGCTTTAAACTGAGGGGTGATAGATATAGGACAGATGTCAGAGGTAGGTTCTTTACTCAGAGAGTAGTAGGGGCATGGAATGCACTGCCTGCAACAGGAGTAGACTGGCTGACTTTATGAAGGGCATTTAAATGGTCATTGGATAGGCACATGGATGAGAATGGAATAGTGTCGGTTAGATGGGCTTCAGATTGGTTCCACAGGCCGATGCAACATCAAGGGGCCGAAGGGCCTGTGCTGTGTTGTAATGTTCTATGTTCTATATCCCATCGCGCTGATGTTAGCAGCTGGTTCTGGTACCAGACCAAGAAATCCTGGCTCTTTGCGAGAATTCCATTTCTTGTGCACCTTCCAAACCCACGGCCACTTCCATCGGGAAGGACAAGGGCAGCAGATACATGGGAACACCACCCTGTGAGTTCCCCTCCAAGCCACTCACCATCCTGACTTGGAAATATATCGCTGTTCCTTCAGTGTCACTGGGTCCGAATCCTGGAATTCCCTCCCTAAGGGCATTGCGGGTCTACCTACAGCACATGGACAGCAGCGGTTCAAGAAGCCAAATTTAAGGTGAAGGGTGGAAGGTATAGGGGGGATGTCAGGGGTAGGTTCTTTACCCAGAGAGTGGTGGGGGCATGGAATGTGCTGCATGTGGGAGTGGCAGAGTCAGAATCATTGGCGACCTTTAAGCGACAATTGGATAGGTACAAGGATGGGTGCTTAAGCTAGGACAAATGTTCGGCACAACATCGTGGGCCGAAGGGCCTGTTCTGTGCTGTATTGTTCTATGTTCTAAGGCAGCTCACCCCCACCTTCTCAAGGGGGCAACTAGGGACAGGCAGTAAATGCTGACCCAGTCAGTGACACCATATCCCACGACTGAATACATTTTAAAAATTACTTACGAGATCTCAACCGGGGTTGGATTTGGACAATGACAGCCTTTCCCCATATCCGACACATTATATGAAAAGGTCAAGTCCACAAATTCGTTCACCATGAGAGCCTGTGAGATTGAACAGGTCAGGAGTTACACTGGGGAGCCAGCGCATTTGGAAGACAGCACAGTATTCTTTGAGGAAGACCAGGTAAATGCTGGGAATGGTAACACTGTGCTTTTGTTATTGGGCAAGTAACTTGGAGCTGTGAGTCCATATTCTACTGTGACTTTGAGAATTTTAGTTTCATTAATTAGATATATTCGGAATTTAAAAAGCTAGTCTCACTGATAGTAACCAGGTAACATCAGATGGTTGTGAGAGCCCATCTGGTTCACTAATGTCCTTTAGGGAAAGAAATCTGCCATCCTTACCTGGTCTGGCCTACATGGGACTCCAGACCCACAGCAATGTGGTTGACCCTTAACTGTCCTCTGAAATCTAGAAGGACACGGGCAGCAGATACATGGGAACACCACCCTGTGAGTTCCCCTCCAAGCCACTCACCATCCTGACTTGGAAATATATCACTGTTCCTTCAGTGTCACTGGGTCAGAATTCTGGAATTCTCTCCCCAAGGGCATTGTGGGTCACCTCCCCCCTCTCAAGGGGTAATTAGGCAGTGCCCCCCCCCCCCCTCCCAGCTGAATAAAGGAGCTCTGTGGTGCCTTGTCCCTCAGCACACAGTCTGCTTGTCCATGTCATTGCGATTTTAACATCATCACACGCACTTCCAGAAAATAGTCCCATTAATTAGCTTCATAACAATGATGAACATTTTGTAGACAAAGATTAGATTAGATTACTTACAGTGTGGAAATAGGCCCTTCGGCCCAACAAGACCACACCGCCCCGCCGAAGCGTAACCCACCCATACCCCTACATCTATATCTACATCTACCCCTTACCTAACACTACGGCCAATTCACCTGACCTGCACATCTTTTGGACTGTGGGAGGAAACCGGAGCACCCGGAGGAAACCCACGCAGACACGGGGAGAATGTGCAAACGCCACACAGTCAGTCGCCTGAGGCGGGAATTGAACCCGGGTCTCTGGCGCTGTGAGGCAACAGTGCTAACCACTGTGCCACCGTGCCACCCACAAAGGGTTCTCTCACAGGTGGTTATATATCAAATCTGTTGTTTTTACTGTTCTGTCAACAATAATTGTTAGTGCCTGGACAGTGTGATATCAATGAAGAAAGTAATTCGATATCAGTTCAGTGCTGGGCACATTTGAATAGTACCAATCAGAGAGTGAGCTAAATTACAGAGAGTATTCTACTGTGTAAACCCAGAGGGCAGGGAATGCACATGTATTTATAGATATACATTGTGTATGTGCATATACCCATACTTTATATATGTCACACTTTTCATGAAACCAGCCAATATTATGAATGACTAGTTCAGTCTCTCAGTTCAGACTGTCAAGTTACTAAGTGTAATACCAACGATCACATTCCTCCTTGTCACGGGCTTCCAGTGAAAGTCTTTAACCAACAAAAATGAATTTCATTTATATAGCAGCTTTAAGGTGATCAAACATCCCAAGACAGTTCAGGAGCATTACAGATTGACACCAATGGTGATGACAATAGGGGGTCAGACAGGAAACAGATTGTAAGAAGTATGAGGGAAGGAGGGGGGGTGGGGGGGGGGGAGTTATTAATACAATACAATCCAGGGGAGGTCATTGTGACTGTGATAGCTATCCAAAGGAAACATTCACCTCATTACCGTTCCTTGGCCTTCTCCCCTTAGTCCAGTACATTATTCCATTTCAGGTAACTATCCCATTCCCTTCTGAAAACCTCGACTGGTCCTGCCTCCCCCACACTCTCAGACAGTCCATCCCAGACCCTAACCACTGCCTGCCCCACACTCTCAGATAGTCCATCCCAGACCCTAACCACTGCCTCCCCCACACTCTCAGACAGTCCATCCCAGACCCTAACCACTGCCTCCCCCACACTCTCAGACAGTCCATCCCAGACCCTAACCACTGCCTGTCCCACACTCTCAGACAGTCCATCCCAGACCCTAACCACTGCCTCCCCCACACTCTCAGACAGTCCATCCCAGACCCTAACCACTGCCTCCCCCACACTCTCAGACAGTCCATCCCAGACCCTAACCACTGCCTCCCCCACACTCTCAGACAGTCCATCCCAGACCCTAACTACTGCCTGTCCCACACTCTCAGATGGTCCATCCCAGATCCTAACCACTCAATGACTGCACAAGGTTATCCTAATCTCATCATCACTCCTTTTGTCAATCTCCAGCAATCAATGCCCTCGGATTCTTGATCCTTCCACCAAAAGGACCTGGTTTTCTCTCTCTCCCTCTCTCGGCTCTGCCCAGACCCCTCGTGATTTTGAAAACCTCAATGAAATTTCCTCATGACCGTTTCTTCCCCAGGGAGAACACTCCCAACTGTTCATTAATTAGGTTTTGAGAGAAGCATGTTAAGAACTTTACAAAGCCTGCTGTTGGATTACAAAATAGACCAGCAGGAGATTGGAAGAATACAGCATCAGGAGGTGGAGGAGTCAACGTTTCGGATGTAAGCCTTCTTCAGGACTGGGGGTGGGTGTGGGGGGGAGCCGCAGGTAAAGGGGATAGTGGGGGCATGGTGGTGAAGTTGGGATAGGTGAACACAGGCAGAGGGAATGACCAGGTTGGCCAATGGGAGGAATGGATCTGGTTGGTGGCAGGAGCAGTGGGGGGGAGGGGGGAAGGTCGGGAAGGGAGTCAGGGGATGGGGAGGGAGGTTACTTGAAATTGGAGAAATCATTGTTGAGTCCTCCAGGCTGTAGGCTGCGCAGGTGAAGATGAGATGTTGTTCCTCCAGTTGGCGGTTTGGTTCATTGTGGCAATGGAGGAGGCCAAGGATGGTCATGGCAGAAAGCGAGTGGGAAGGGGAATTAAAACGGGCAGTGACTGGGAGGTCAGTCAGCCCCTGTGGGCCCGGCTGAGATGCTCAGAGAGCCGTTCCCTAAATTTACGTTTGGTCTCCCTGATGTAGAGGAGGCCACACTGGGAGTACCGGATGCAGTAAACCGGGTTGGAGGGATTACAATGAGCCAGTCTGGGAGTTTGCCAGTGAACCTGTATCCTTGTGAAAAAACTGACTGGACCAAACCCTCCTTTATCATCTCAGATTTAATTCACCCACAGCATCTGGATTTCCATCGAATACTCAAGGCCTGATCTCCTCAAACTGTTCCCCATGTGTTTAGAAACCTCGTTACCCATTAGCTGGAGCACTGTTTCTAAACTGAGTTTACCTCAGCAGTGCACTTGTATTTTCCTTCTGTACACGGCCCTCTACCCCTTTTCCTTCAACCAGCTACTTGGTCAATCACACCGTGGTCCCCTAGCCTGACTCCAGGATGGATGGTGATGATCAGTGTTTCTGTGAAGTTTGTAAGGAGGACTTTCCAGTTTAAACGATACTCTCTCTCTCTCTCACGCTCTCTCTGTCCCTCTCTCTGTATACACATATATATATAAATTGTGTGCAGTGATTATAATTGCAAGCCACTTACAGTGATTCCATAGCGAGTGATGCTGAGGTATTGTAACCAGCTCAGCCATTTCACCATTCCTGGCAGGTGCACCAATAATCCAGAATAGATCTAAGTGTAATTATTCAGAGTCAATCTTTTTCACAGATAGACCACGGACAACATCACTCCTACAACTAGACCATTCAATCCCAATACAGGATATCAGGGCCAGGCTCGAGGGGCTGAATGGCCTCCTCCTGTTCCTATATTCCACTCTCTAATGGCTCGGTTGGTTCTTCTCGTCCCTGAGTCACAGAGTTGTGTGGATAATGTTCCAGTGTCGAAGCTCCAGGCAGGAACTGCAGGATCGGTCACTTCCCTCCAGTCCTGAGGGGACTGATTATGACCCCAGCATCCAGAGGCTGAGCAGGGGTTCCCCACCTACACCAAGCCCCACCCCACCCCCACACCACCCCCCTGTTGTGTTTTCTGCATGTTGAGCGGCCAGTGATCCAGGGCAGAGAAAGACAACTTAACATGGACAGAAAGACATTCTCCCCTTGACAACATAACATTGACAACAATGAGCACGAGGAGTCTGTAACCAATTATTCAAAATGGTGATGGAATGTCCAACGAGTGGTCTCTCTCTGAGAGTGTCATGGCAAGAACGATGAGGCAGAGTGAAGGAAGCAGACCCCGTTTCTCTGGATCTCCCTGCCCTCTGGGACCCCAGGAGAGGTAATAAACAGGAAACCCAGAGGAAGGATTTCATAGAATGATGGGAATTCTGCATTTGGGATATTGGGGGATGAAGAACCAATGAATGTGACAACAATTTGGCAGGTGATGGGTGAAAAATGGGAGCTTCTTGCAAAATGGAAGGAAAGTTACTCCAAGCCAACACTCAGGAAGAGGTCAGCTGTCTCGGCCTTTTCCTAACAATCCCATTCCCACTGTCACATCCAGGATCTTCCAACATTGACATGCTTCAGGGGTAAATTGGTCACATTTCACCCTTTTACATCCTGACTAAGTAACCTGGAAAACGCGTTTGATTTGTTTGTTGGTTTGACTTACAGTCATCATGACGAAAGTGAGCGATAGCATGATGATCGCAATAGTTACAGAATTCCCACCAGCTGCAATTGCCAGGGCCAAAGCTGAAGAGGTGTATGAGACCATGACCAAGGTGAGTATCGATATAGAAATCGCAGGAACTGTCCGTTTCAGACCTGGGACAAAGTGTAAAACAGGAGTCTGAGCTCACAATCACTCTGGCTGAGATTACCATGAAGGAGTCTCCTTCTCACCCTCTCCCCTCGCCTGACGCACGGTGAGCCTCAGGTTAAACCACCCCCAGTCGTCTCCCTCTCTCTAATGAGGGAGCAGCCCAATGGTCTGCTAAGACAATAGCAACGTTACTCCAAGAACATCAGCAGGACAGCACAGGAACAGGCCCTACAGCCCAATTGTCTGTGCTGACCATAGTGCCATTCCAGACTAATCCCATCCTCTATTCCCTCCCTCTTCATGTGTCTGTCTAAATGCTTCTTAAACATTGTTAATGTAACTGCTTCTACCCCCTCCCCGGGCCACACGTTCCAGGCATCCACTACCCTCTGTGTAAAAACAAACTAACCTTGCACATCTCTTTTAAACTTGCCCCCCTCTCACCTTAAACCAAAGCCCCCTGGTAATTGACACTTCCATCCTGGGACAAAGACTCTGATTATCCACTGTATCCATGCCTCTCGGAATGTTGTATATGTCTATCAGTCTCTGATGTTCCAGTGAAAATATCCGGGTTGGTACAGCTCTTTTTCCAGTCTGTTTTTACGTAACTCAACAACAACTTCAACTGAAGAAGAGTCAACCTGGACCTAAAAGATTCACTCTGTTTCTCTCTCTCCACAGATGCTGCCAGACCTGCTGAGTTCCTCTAGCAATTTCCGAATTTGTTTCAAACTGCTTCATACCAAATGGTTTAAGGAGAAAGAAAATCTTCACGATGTTGATTCTAAATGAACCATCGAGGAATTCATTTGGTCCCTGAAATTATATGCTCTCTCTTACCATATCCTCTTATCCAGGAAATTACTACATGGGAATTTTACTCATAGCTGGAGTTCTTCTTGGGATATGTTCCCCACTTGGTGAGTTCCACAATGGGCCAATCCATTAGGTTCCACAGCTATCAATCTGTTAGTGTCTAATCTGAAACCTTGGGGGTCAGTTCTCCAGGTTACCACTCAGTGAGTCTCGTAATAACATCAGAGATCCCTCACAATCAACTGCAGAGTCTCAAGGATATGGATCTTTGCTTGCTCATTATAATGAACAGAATGTGTGCTGACAAATGCCTAATCTCCCCTCCCAGCAAGACAGGAGGAGAGGGATGGGAGGGAAGGAATTCCGAATCTTTACACGCAGCAAGTGGTGATGACTTGTCTACCACTGCCTGTGGATGTGGTGCTAATAGTTATTATATAATATTTAGGATAAGTAACTTCCTGCAGAATTTGAGTAGGATCCTGTAGAGAATAAATTGGAGTTTACAGGGGATTGGATGAGGGATTGGGACCCTGCAAAGAACTGACATCAACTTGATGGGCTGAATGGCCTCTTTCGGTGTCATAATGGCTATGCAACTGTTCAGGTGATGAGACTTGTCTGACCTTATCTGATGTCCTTCCTTTGATGCGTTAACAAGTTGGTGGAGTTTGGGTTGAAAGGTGGAAGATGAGATTCAGTGCAGAAAAGTGGGAAGCGATACACTTTAATTGGAAGAACATTGTAAAACTACATAAAATAGAGGGTACAATTCGAAAGGAGGGAGTGTGTAAAGATCATTGAAGGAGGCAGGGTAGATAGAGGGAGCAGTTAATGAACTATTCAGTGTCCTTGGCTTTATCAATAGGATCACAGAGTACAAAAGCAAAGAGGTGATATTGAACTTGTACACGACACTTGTCATACCTCAGTATTGCATACAGCTGTGGGTACCATATTATAGGAAAGGTGCGAATGCCTTGGAGAGAGTGCAGGAATAATTTACAAGAAGGGCTCCAGGAATGAGAGGTGTCAGTGATGGGGATAGATTGAAGAGGTGGGCATTGTTGTCCCTGGACAGAAGGCAGCTGTGTGGAGATCTGAGAGAGGTTTCCAACTTCATGAGGGGGCTGGACAGGGTAGATAGAGAGAAGTGATTCCCGCTGGTAATGATTGAGAGGGTGTAGATTTAAAGGGAGGTATAAATGAAGCAAGGGTGAAGTGAGAAAACCCTTTCTCACCCAGTGAGTGGTTCGAGTGCACTGCCTGGGAATGTGGTGGAGGCAGCTTCAGCTGAGACTTTCAAGAGGGTATTGGGTGGTTATTTGGATAGAAATGATGCCTGGGGATACGGGGAAGAAGGCAGGAGGTTGGCGCTGGGTAATTTAATGAGCCAGTACAGGCACGATGGACAAATGGCCTCCTTCATGCTGTAACAGTTCTGTGATTCTGAATAGTTTCATGGTGAGAGTTTGAAAACTTAAGGAGCAGCTTGGTTTCCACTTACCTGCGAGAAAGTAAGTTGTGCTGTTATAAATAATGCTCGGCATTGTCCTCAGAGGGATCACTTCAAATAGTAACTTGGAGATGAAGTATGCTGGCAATGAGTAATACCCACTGATATATTCATGGCTAAAGGAAAACAAAATAAAAATCAACAAATATCACTGAGTGACATCAATCACAACTTTGAGATTCTGCTGAAGGCACAACTTTTGAAATTACTGCCAAAAGGTGTCTAAACTGTGGTGGACAGGCTTAACTTCACAATTTGTTTGAATTGTTTCAGAAAGCGCCCGACCAGAGTAATTGAATGCAATCATCTGGTGACCTTTTCCAATAACAAGTGAAAGGCCTTACAAGCAGTTTATCTCAGGATCATGTTGAGATTTAGCGGCTCAGACTGAGGCACATTAAACCCACTGTACACAAGACCATAAGAAATAGGAGCAGGTGTAGGACATTCAGCCCTTCAAGGCTGCTGTACCATTCTCTGGGATCGTGGCTGATCCGATGTTCCTCACATCCACTTTCCTGCCCTTTCCCTGTAATCCTCAATTCTCTGACAGATCAAGAACCTCTTGAACTTGTGAGGTTCTGATAAATTATGGTCAGATTCCAACAGTGTAGGTTCTCTTCAAACCTTCCCTGATATGCCGTGTTTATAATACATAATGTAAGATATAGAATGACAAATACATTCAATAACATTTTTATAATACAATTAAACCACAATGTCTTGCATTTATGTAGCATCTTTACCACAGTAAAAGTTCCCCAAGACGTTACACTAACACAAGTTCATCATTCCAGCTACTGACAGAGTTATTGAGTTTTTATAGGATGGAAGAAGGCCCTTCAGCCCACACTGGTCTAGAGGAATCTTTCTATTCTAGCTCCCTTTCCTAGCATGTGGTCCATAGCCTAGTTTACTATGACATTTTAAGTGCTCATTGAAATAGTTCTTAAATGTCTGTTCAGACCTATTCAGCCACTGCACTGTGATAAACCCAGCTTTAATGAGTGCTAAACCCCACCATGCTCACAGAGTGGAGAAGAATTAGGGCAGCACAATGACTCAGTGGTTAGCACTGCTGCCTCACAGCACCAGGGACCCAGGTTCAATTCCAGCCTTGGGTGACTGTGTGGAGTTTGCACACTGTCCCTGTGTCTGTGTGGGTTTCCTCCCACGGTCACAAAGATGTGCAGGTTAGGGTGAATTGGCCATGCTAAATTGCCCGTAATGTCACAGGGATGTGTAGGTTAGGTGCATTACTCAGAAGTAAATATCAGGGAATGGGTCTGGGTGGGATACTCTTTGGAGGGTCGTGTGGGCTTGTTGGGCCGAATGGCCTGTTTCCACACTATAGGCGTTCTATGATGCCCCAGTGATGTTGAACGATGGAATAAATAGTTGTTATTGCTACAGCAGAAGCAAAGTATAAGAATACCAGCAATGATTTCACAAGTTCCATCACATCCCATTTAACATGCTTGATAGTATTTTTCTGATTAGGCTGTAAGTAAAGTTTGAGGTCATTGAGGAAATCCAGCTGTTCAATCACAAACTCTCAATAAACATTTTGGACTGGGTCAGATTGCTGACCTTTGACATGGAAGTGAACTTTTATTAAAAGTGGGATTGTTCTCCTTTGAGATTAGGAACATTTAAAAGGGACATTCAAAATAATTTGAATGGAATAAAGGGCTGTTAGACACCGCAGCTGAAATAGGCCCATTCAGCCCATTGAGACTGCTCTGTTATTCAATGGGCTTGTGGCTGATCTGGTAATCCTCAACTCCACTTTCCTGCCTTTTCCCGATAACCCTCAATTCTCTTCCTTATTAAACAACTGTCTCTCTCAGCCATGGATATAACCAAGGAGGAAAAGGGCAGTGGGAGCTGATTCGATAGGAACTTTCTGAAGGAAGTTGGAGAAATGGAAGGAAAAAGCTAGCAAGGACAGCGGGTAAAAGCATGTGACTGGGACTCATTGGCTTTCCAAGACTTTCCAAGAGCTTGCATGGGTCAGATGGAACAAATGGCCTGCTTCCATGCTCGGAGATTCTATTTTGCAAATTCTTTGGGTGAACGTTAGATGGGAGCAGCTGCCACTGAGAGGCCCTGTTCTGATTTAGTTTCTGTTCCGTGTCAATCCAACAAGTACCTACATTAAAGTCTTCTTTTCTGTGACCAGAAGTTCAATGCTAGAGATACTGCTGTACATCTGGCAATTAACAATAAAAAACAACAGCCCAGATCTGTAAGGAAAAGAAATAAAATAATTAGTCCTTACAATCACCAAAGGACAGTGTGCAACCCATGACAGGGTTGATCTCTCAACCACGACAATCTTTCTTGACCACCAACAGTAACTCAGCCCCAGCTCC
Organism: Chiloscyllium punctatum; assembly: GCF_047496795.1. NCBI lineage: Eukaryota > Metazoa > Chordata > Chondrichthyes > Orectolobiformes > Hemiscylliidae > Chiloscyllium > Chiloscyllium punctatum. Next base: position 3,166,035 of record NC_092752.1, read on the forward strand.
ATCTATAGATCAATAGACCAGAGGGGCTGAATGGCCTCCTCCTGTTACTGTGTCACAGACCAGAGGGGTGGAATGGCCTGTACACATTCCTGTGGAACAGTGTGGAGGGGCTGAATGGCCTCCTGTTACAGTGCCACACACTACCTTGATATGGAGGGATATCAGCATTACTGAACCATCACTGGATAAAGGTCCTGGAGCAGGGGTTAGTGCTGTGCCTCGGAGCTGCTTGTGCACTGTTCCTCCACATTAAGAGGTCGGTCTGCATTGCGATGCTGGCCTGTAGTTTCTCACTGTCCCCGTGTTATCGGAGCGCTCCCTGTCTCCATGTTATCGGAGAGTTCCCTGTCCCCGTGTTATCGGAGAGCTCCCTGTCCCCGTGTTATCGGAGCTCTCCCTGTCCCCGTGTTATCGGAGCGCTCCCTGTCCCCGTGTTATCGGAGAGTTCCCTGTCCCCATGTTATCAGAGTGCTCCCTGTCTCCATGTTATCGGAGAGATCCCTGTCGCTGTGTTATCAGAGTGCTCCCTGTCTCTGTGTTATCCGAGAGCTCCCTGTCCCCGTGTTATCAGAGTGCTCCCTGTCCCCGTGTTATTGGAGAGCTCCCTGTCCCCGTGTTATCGGAGAGCTCCCAGTCCCTGTGTTATCGGAGCGCTCCCTGTCCCCGTGTTATCGGAGAGCTCCCAGTCCCTGTGTTATCAGAGCGCTCCCTGTTCCTGTGTTATCGGAGTGCTCCCAGTCCCTGTGTTATCGGAGAGCTCCCAGTCCCCGTGTTATCGGAGCGCTCCCTGTTCCTGTGTTATTGGAGCGCTCCCTGTCCCCGTGTTATCGGAGCGCTCCCTGTTCCTGTGTTATCAGAGTGTTCCCAGTCCCTGTGTTATCGGCGAGCTCCCAGTCCCCGTGTTATCAGAGCGCTCCCTGTTCCTGTGTTATCGGAGCGCTCCCTGTTCCTGTGTTATCAGAGTGCTCCCCGTCCCCGTGTTATCGGAGCTCTCCCTGTTCCTGTGTTATCGGAGAGGTCCCCATCCCCGTGTTATCGGAGCGCTCCCTGTTCCCGTGTTATCAGAGCGCTCCCTGTCCCCGTGTTATCGGAGCTCTCCCTGTTCCTGTGTTATCGGAGAGGTCCCCATCCCCGTGTTATCGGAGTGCTCCCTGTCCCCGTGTTATCAGAGCTCTTTATGTCCCAATGTTATCGGAGTGCTCCCTGTCCCCGTGTTATCGGAGCACTCCCTGTCCCCGTGTTATCAGAGCTCTTTATGTCCCCGTGTTATCGGAGTGCTCCCTGTCCCCATGTTATCGGAGTGCTCCCTGTCCCCGTGTTATCGGAGCACTCCCTGTCCCGTGTTATCAGAGCTCTTTATGTCCCCATGTTATCGGAGCGTTTTCTCCCTGTCCCTGTATTATTGGAGCGCTCCCTGTCCCCGTGTTCTCGGAGCGCTCCCTGTCCCCGTGTTATCGGAGAGCTCCCTGTCCCCGTGTTATCGGAGAGCTCCCTGTCCCCGTGTTATCGGAGCTCTCCCTGTTCCTGTGTTATCGGAGAGGTCCCCATCCCCGTGTTATTGGAGATCTCCCTGTCCCAGTGTTATCGGAGAGCTCCCTGTCCCCGTGTTTTCGGAAAGCTCCCAGTCCCCGTGTTATCGGAGATCTCCCTGTCCCCGAGTTATCGGAGTGCTCCCAGTCCCCGGGTTATCGGAGAGCTCACTGTCCCCGTGTTGTCGGAGAGCTCCCTGTCCCCGTGTTGTCGGAGAGCTCCCTGTCCTCGTGTTATTGGAACGCTCCCTGTCCCCATGTTATCGGAGTGTTCCCTGTCCCCGTGTCGGAGCGCTCCCTGTCCCCATGTTATCAGAGCGCTTCCTGTCCCCATGTTATCAGAGCGCTCCCTGTCCCCATGTTATCGGAGAGCTCCCTGTCCCCATGTTATCGGAGAGCTCCCTGTCCCCGTGTTATCGGAGAGCTTCCTGTCCCCGTGTTGTCGGAGAGCTCCCTGTCCCCGTGTTGTCGGAGAGCTCCCTGTCCCCATGTTATCGGAGCACTCCCTGTCCCCGTGTTATCGGAGAGCTCCCTGTCCCCATGTTATCGGAGCACTCCCTGTCCCCATGTTATCGGAGCACTCCCTGTCCCCGTGTTATCGGAGAGCTCCCTGTCCCCGTGTTATCGGAGAGCTCCCAGTCCCCGTGTTATCGGAGAGCTCCCAGTCCCCGTGTTATCGGAGCACTCCCTGTCCCCGTGTTATCGGAGAGCTCCCCGTCCCCGTGTTATCGATGCACTCCCTGTCCCCATGTTATCGTAGAGCTCCCAGTCCCCGTGTTATCGGAGCGCTCCCTGTCCCCGTGTTATCGGAGAGCTCCCCGTCCCCGTGTTATCGGAGCGCTCCCTGTCCCCATGTTATCGTAGAGCTCCCAGTCCCCGTGTTATCGGAGCGCTCCCTGTCCCCGTGTTATCGGAGCGCTCCCTGTCCCTGTGTTATCGGAGCTCTCCCTGTCCCCGTGTTATCGGAATGCTCCCCGTCCCCGTGTTATCGGAGAGCTCCCTGTCCCCGTGTTATCGGAGAGCTCCCTGTCCCCATGTTATCGGAGTGCTCCCTGTCCCCGTGTTATCGGTGAGCTCCCTGTCCCCATGTTATCGGAGTGTTCCCTGTCCCCGTGTTATCGGAGAGCTCCCTGTCCCCGTGATATCGGAGCGCTCCCTGTCCCCATGTTATCGGAGTGTTCCCTGTCCCCGTGTTATCGGAGCGCTCCCAGTCCCCGTGTTATCGGAGAGCTCCCTGTCCCCATGTTATCGGTGCGCTCCCTGTCCCAATGTTATCGGAGAGCTCCCAGTCCCCGTGTTATCGGAGTGCTCCCTGTCCCCGTGTTATCGGAGAGCTCCCTGTCCCTGTGTTATCGGAGAGCTCCCAGTCCCCGTGTTATCGGAGCGCTCCCTGTCCCCATGTTATCGGAGAGCTCCCTGTCCCCGTGATATCGGAGCGCTCCCTGTCCCCATGTTATCGGAGTGTTCCCTGTCCCCGTGTTATCGGAGCGCTCCCAGTCCCCGTGTTATCGGAGAGCTCCCTGTCCCCATGTTATCGGTGCGCTCCCTGTCCCAATGTTATCGGAGAGCTCCCAGTCCCCGTGTTATCGGAGCGCTCCCTGTCCCCATGTTATCGGAGAGCTCCCTGTCCCCGTGATATCGGAGCGCTCCCTGTCCCCATGTTATCGGAGTGTTCCCTGTCCCCGTGTTATCGGAGCGCTCCCAGTCCCCGTGTTATCGGAGAGCTCCCTGTCCCCATGTTATCGGTGCGCTCCCTGTCCCCGTGTTATCGGAGAGCTCCCTGTCCCCATGTTATCGGAGCGCTCCCTGTCCCCATGTTATCGGAGTGCTCCCTGTCCCCGTGTTATCGGAGAGCTCCCTGTCCCCATGTTATCGGAGCGCTCCCTGTCCCCGTGTTATCGGAGATCTCCCTGTCCCCCTGTTATCGGAGAGCTCCCTGTCCCCATGTTATCGGAGCGCTCCCTGTCCCTGTGTTATCGGAGTGCTCCCTGTCCCCATGTTATCGGAGAGCTCCCAGTCCCCGTGTTATCGGAGTGCTCCCTGTCCCTGTGTTATCGGAGAGCTCCCCGTCCCCGTGTTATCGGAGATCTCCCTGTCCCCATGTTATCGGAGCGCTCCCTGTCCCCGTGTAATCGGAGCACTCCCTGTCCCCGTGTTATCGGAGCGCTCCCTGTTCCTGTGTTATCGGAGTGCTCCCTGTCCCTGTGTTATCGGAGATCTCCCTGTCCCCGTGTTATCGGAGATCTCCCTGTCCCCATGTTATCGGAGTGCTCCCTGTCCTCGTGTTATCGGAGAGCTCCCCGTCCCCGTGTTATCGGAGAGCTCCCCGTCCCCGTGTTATCGGAGAGCTCCCAGTCCCCGTGTTATCGGAGCACTCTCTGTCCCCATGTTATCGGAGCGCTCCCTGTCCCCGTGTAATCGGAGCGCTCCCTGTCCCCGTGTTATCGGAGCACTCCCTGTCCCCGTGTTATCGGAGAGCTCCCTGTCCCTGTGTTATCGGAGAGCTCCCAGTCCCCGTGTTATCGGAGATCTCCCTGTCCCTGTGTTATCGGAGAGCTCCCCGCCCCGTGTTATCGGAGCGCTCCCTGTCCCCATGTTATCGGAGAGCTCCCAGTCCCCGTGTTATCAGTGCGCTCCCTGTCCCCGTGTTATCGGAGAGCTCCCAGTCCCCGTGTTATCAGAGCGCTCCCTGTCCCCGTGTTATCGGAGCGCTCCCTGTCCCCGTGTTATCGGAGAGCTCCCAGTCCCCGTGTTATCGGAGCGCTCCCTGTCCCCGTGTTATCGGAGCGCTCCCTGTCCCCGTGTTATCGGAGCGCTCCCTGTCCTCGTGTTATCGGAGCGCTCCCTGTCCGTGAATCATACTGACCGGTTGTGGAGACCCACACGATTGGTCTTCATTCGGTAAAAGGCACATCCCAAAACCAGACACAGTAACACTCCAATTGTTATCTAGAGCCAAGCAAAGAGCTATCAGTGCACCTCAACCTGCCCAAACGATTCTCACACGCTGATGATGTATCTGAACTTGTTAAAATCCTTCTTTCAGATTGACATTGAGCTGAAACTCTGCCTGCTCTCTCAGGTCGATGTTAACATTTCCCCAGTCACTGTTTCAAAAAGGGAGAGAGGGGAGAGAGCACTGTCCCTGATATCCCCTGCTCAATATCTACCCCTTAACACCACCTGGATCGAAAAGAGATTACCTTGGCATCATCCCATTGTGGTGTGTGGGATCTTACTGTGCGATAATTGGCTGTTGCGTTCCTATACAATAACAATGACTGCACATTGTGATTGTTTTTATCAGCTGTAAGGTTTAGATAGCCTGAAGAAGTACGAGTCTTTCCTTAAACAGGTTGTCTATAGTTACAGCTCTTTTCCGAACTCCCACATTTGTGGGATTTCCAGGTGTTCTCAGTGTTAACTCTCAGTGTCTCTGGTAATGGTGCTCTCTGGGTTTACACTCATCGGCACATTAACATGACCCTGTAATTGTTTATTAGCCCCTAGCAGCTACAAACCCCGGTCAAAAAGAGGAGGTGGTTATCATTCTGATGGCTACAGGGATGAAAGGGATTATGGGGAAAAGGTGGGGACTGGGTTGAATGGTCAGCTATGATTCCATTGAACAGTGGAGCAGAATGGCCTACTCCTGTTCCTATTCTCTATGTTTTGATGTCACCATGGAGTATTTGTACATCCACCGTCCCTGATAGCCCTCATATGCATGAACTCAGCAGCTGGGATCAGCAGTTTTGTTGAATTGCAACTTGTTCACGATTTTTTCCCTAACTGTAGTGCCTTCCAGCATTTGTTCATCAATTACAAACTGGAATTTGATGAAGATTTGGTCACATTAAAGTAATGCTGTAATGAAAAGCAGAGTGAGGTACACGAGAGTTCTTGGTGGGGGAACCATGTAACACAGCAGATGGAGCTTTACCTCTGAGCATGTTTCCAGAGTGTGTTATAAACTCTCTGAACAGGCTGGTTAGAATGACTTCCAAAATAACCCCAATGGTAAGACTCTGGCATCCTGGTTGGTTGGAAGTGGTTAGTTTTGCAAACACATACCATATGCTCTCCCTCCACCTCCCCCTTCCCAATTTCTCGTCTCCTTTGGTATATTCTTTGCTCTTCCGCTGACCTACCCCTTACCCACCCGAACAGAGAGCCCAAAGACAGGACTGGGATTGTTAGGCTGTACAGGGAGAGGCTCCACAGGAATACACACACCATCCCGTTTCTAGAGCATTGAGTTCAAACTCAATCTGGCAGGAAATCCCCAGTATGTTTTATTGGGTCTGAGAACTGCTATTTCTTCATTTACTAATGATGTGGAGATGCCGGTGTTGGACTGGGGACAAAGTTAAAAAAATCACACCACACCAGGTTATAGTCCAACAGGTTTATTTGGAAGCACTAGCTTTCAGAGCGACAACCACCTGATGGAGCAGCGCTCTGAAAGCTAGTGCTTCCAAATAAACCTGTTGGACTATAACATAGTGTGGTGTGATTTTTTAACTTCATTAACTAATAAGGTTTATCTTGGTTTAGCAACTATTGTCTAACATTGTCTAACATTTTAAAGTTTCTTAACCTAAGTAAAACAATTGATAATGTGCTTTTTGAATGTACCTGAAAATTCAAATCAGCAAATGCAAATTCACCCCATGGACTTCTGTATGTGTGTGTGTGTTTGTGACTGTGTGTGTGTATGTGTGTGGGTGTGTGTGTGAGTGTGTGGGTGTTTGTGTGGATGTTTGGGTGTGTGGGTGTGTGTGTGTGGGTGTGTGGGCGTGTGTTTGTGTCTATGTGTGTGTGGGTTTGTGTGTGAGTATGTGTGTGTGTGTGTGTGGATGTTTGGGTGTGTGGGTGTTTGTGTGGGTGTATGTGTGTGTGTGTTTGTGTCTGTGTGTGTGCATGTGTGTGTGTGGGGGTTTGTGTGTGAGTATGTGGGTGTGTGTGTGTGGATGTTTGGGTGTGTGGGTGTTTGTGTGGGTGTATGTGTGTGTGTGTTTGTGTCTGTGTGTGTGCATGTGTGTGTGTGGGGGTTTGTGTGTGAGTATGTGGGTGTGTGTGTGTGGATGTTTGGGTGTGTGGGTGTGTGTGTGGGTTTGTGGGTGTTTGTGTGGGTGTGTGTGGGTGTTTGTGTCTGTGTGTGTGTGTGTGTGTGTGGGTTTGTGGGTTTGTGTGTGAGTATGTGGGTGTGTGTGTGTGGATGTTTGGGTGTGTGGGTGTGTGTGTGGGTTTGTGGGTGTTTGTGTGGGTGTTTGTGTCTGTGTGTGTGCATGTGTGTGTGTGTGTGTGGGTTTGTGTGTGAGTATGTGGGTGTGTGTGTGTGGATGTTTGGGTGTGTGGGTGTGTGTGTGGGTTTGTGGGTGTTTGTGTGGGTGTGTGTGTGTGGGTGTTTGGGTGTGAGTGTGTGACTTAACAAGCTATCTAGGTGTGTTAAGTAAATTCACATCAGTTGTATGTCCAATATATCCTCCCTTCCTCTCAACTGACAAAGGAGCAGCGCTCCGAAAGCTTGTGATTTCCAATAAACCCGTTAGACTATAACCTGGTGTCGTGTGAATTTTGACTTTGTCCATCCCAGTCCAACACCAGCACCTCCACATCTTAAATTATAAAGAACAGTTAAATAGGGTCAGCCTTTATTGGTCAGAGTTTCGTGAGCTGAGGGTGATCTCATTGAAATGTACAAAGTTCTGAGGGGCTTACCAGGGGACAGGGTGAGATGATATTCCCACCAGTTTTGGGGTGGGGGTGGAATCTCAGACAAGGGAACACAGTTAGAGAATAAGGGGACACTTGTTTAAAACTGAGATGCAAAGGAATTTGTTCTCCCAGAGGAGAGTAATTGTCTGGAATTCTTCGCCCAAGGGTGGTGGAGGCTCAACAAGAGAGTATTTAAAGTGGAGGTGGGTAGGGTTTTGGAGATGGGGAGGGTTTTAGCGGTGGGTACAGTTTTGGAGATGGGTAGAGTTTTGGCGGTGACTACGGTTTTGGAGATGGGTAGGGTTTTGGAGATGGGTACAGTTATGGAGGTGGGTGGGGTTTTGGGGGTGGGAACAGTTTTGGAGGTGGGAACAGTGTTGGAGGTGGGAACAGTTTTGGAGGTGGGTAAGGTTTTAGAGGTGGGTACAGTGTTGGAGATGGGTAGAGTTTTAGCGGTGACTACGGTTTTGGAGATGGGTAGGGTTTTGGAGATGGGAACAGTTTTGGAGGTGGGTAGGGTTTTGGCGGTGACTACGGTTTGGAAGTGGGTAGGGTTTTGGAGATGGGTACAGTTATGGAGGTGGGTAGGGTTTTGGAGGTGGGAACAGTTTTGGAGGTGGGTAAGGTTTTAGAGGTGGGTACAGTGTTGGAGGTGGGTAGGGTTTTGGAGGTGGGTACAGTTTTGGCGGTGGGTAGGGCTTTGGAGGGGGTACAGTTTTGGAGGTGGGTGGGGTTTTGGAGGTGGGTAGAGTTTGGAGGTGGGTATAGTATTGGAGGTGGGTACAGTTATGGAGGTGGATAGGGTTTTGGAGGTGGGTATAGTTTTGGAGGTGGGTATAGTTTTGGAGGTGGGTAGGGCTTTGGCAGTGGGTACAGTTTTGGAGGTGGGTACAGTTTTGGAGATGGGTAGAGTTTTGGAGGTGGGTAGGGTTTTGGAGGTGGTAGGGTTTGGGAGGTGGGTATAGTTTTGGAGGCAGGTAGGGTTTTGGAGGTGGGTATAGTTTTGGAGGCAGGTAGGGCTTTGGCAGTGGGTACACTTATGGAGGTGGGTACAGGTTTGGAGGTGGGTAGGGTTTTGGTGTTGGTATAGTTTAGGAGGCGAGTAGGGTTTTGGAGGTGGGTAGGGTTTTGGCGGTAGGTAGGGCTTTGGCAGTGGGTACACTTATGGAGGTGGGTACAGGTTTGGAGGTGGGTAGGGTTTTGGTGTTGGTATAGTTTAGGAGGCGAGTAGGGTTTTGGAGGTGGGTAGGGTTTTGGCGGTAGGTATAGTCTTTGAGGTGGGTAGGGTTTTGGAGGTGGGTACAGTTTTGGAAATCGGTAGAGCTTTGGAGGTGGGTACAGTTTTGGCAGAGGGTAGGGTCTTGGCGGTGGGTATAGTCTTGGAGCTGGGTATAGTCTTGGAGGTGGGTATAGTTTTGGAGGTGGGTACGGTATTGGAGGTGGGTACAGTATTGGAGTTGAGTACAGTTATGGAGGTGGGTAGGGTTTTGGAGGAGGGTAGGGTTTTGGAGGTGAGTAGGGTTTTGGCGGTGGGTATAGTTTTTGAGGTGTGTAGTATTTTGGAGGTGGGTACAGTTTTGGAGGTAGGTAGGGTTTTGGAAGTGGGTGCAGTTTTGGAGGTAGGTCCAGTTTTGGAGGTGGGTAGGGTTTTGGAGGATGGTAGGGTTTTGGAGGTGGGCACAGTTTTGGAGGAGGGTAGGGTTTTGGAGTTGGGTACAGTTTTGGAGGAGGGTATGGTTTTGGAGGTTGGTAGAGTTTTGGAGGTTGGTAGAGTTTTGGAGGTGGGTAGAGTTTTGGAGGTGGGTAGGGTTTTGGAGGTTGGTAGAGTTTTGGAGGTGGGTAGAGTTTTGGAGGTGTGCAGGGTTTTGGAGGTGTTTACAGTTTTGGAGGTGGGTCGGGATTAGGGGTTGGGTAGAGTTTTCGAAGTGGGTAGGGTTTTGGAGGTGGGTAGGGATTTGGAGTTGGGTGGGATTTGGAAGTGGGTAGGGTTTTGGAGGTGTGTACAGTTTAGGAGGTGGGTAGAGTTTTGGAGGTGGGTACAGTGTTCGAGGTGTATGCAGTTTTCGAAGTGGGTACTGTTTTGGAGGTGGGTACGGTTTTGGAGGTGGGTACGGTTTTGGCGGTGGCCAGGGTTTTGGAGGTGGCTAGAGTTTTGGAGGTGGGTAGGGTTTTGGAGGTGGGTACAGTTTTGGAGGTGGGTAGAGTTTTGGAGGTGGGTAGGGTTTTGGAGGTGGGTACAGTTTTGGAGGTGGCCAGGGTTTTGGAGGTGGCCAGGGTTTTGGAGGTGGCTAGAGTTTTGGAGGTGGGTAGGGTTTTGGAGGTGGCCAGGGTTTTGGAGGTGGCTAGAGTTTTGGAGGTGGGTAGGGTTTTGGAGGTGGGTACAGTTTTGGAGGTGGGTAGAGTTTTGGAGGTGAGTAGAGTTTTGGAGGTGGGTACAGTTATGGAGGTGGGTGGGGTTTTGGGGGTGGGAACAGTTTTGGAGGTGGGAACAGTGTTGGAGGTGGGAACAGTTTTGGAGGTGGGTAAGGTTTTAGAGGTGGGTACAGTGTTGGAGATGGGTAGAGTTTTAGCGGTGACTACGGTTTTGGAGATGGGTAGGGTTTTGGAGATGGGAACAGTTTTGGAGGTGGGTAGGGTTTTGGCGGTGACTACGGTTTGGAAGTGGGTAGGGTTTTGGAGATGGGTACAGTTATGGAGGTGGGTAGGGTTTTGGAGGTGGGAACAGTTTTGGAGGTGGGTAAGGTTTTAGAGGTGGGTACAGTGTTGGAGGTGGGTAGGGTTTTGGAGGTGGGTACAGTTTTGGCGGTGGGTAGGGCTTTGGAGGGGGTACAGTTTTGGAGGTGGGTGGGGTTTTGGAGGTGGGTAGAGTTTGGAGGTGGGTATAGTATTGGAGGTGGGTACAGTTATGGAGGTGGATAGGGTTTTGGAGGAGGGTAGGGTTTTGGAGGTGGGTATAGTTTTGGAGGTGGGTAGGGCTTTGGCAGTGGGTACAGTTTTGGAGGTGGGTACAGTTTTGGAGATGGGTAGAGTTTTGGAGGTGGGTAGGGTTTAGGAGGTGGTAGGGTTTGGGAGGTGGGTATAGTTTTGGGGGCAGGTAGGGTTTTGGAGGTGGGTATAGTTTTGGAGGCAGGTAGGGCTTTGGCAGTGGGTACAGTTTTGGAGGTGGGTACAGTTTTGGAGGTGGGTAGGGTTTTGGAGGTGGGTACAGTTTTGGAGGTGGGTAGAGTTTTGGAGGTGGGTAGGGTTTTTGAGGTGGCTAGAGTTTTGGAGATGGGTAGAGTTTTGGAGGTGGGTAGAGTTTTGGAGGTGGCCAGGGTTTTGGAGGTGGCCAGGGTTTTGGAGGTGGCTAGAGTTTTGGAGGTGGGTAGGGTTTTGGAGGTGGCCAGGGTTTTGGAGGTGGCTAGAGTTTTGGAGGTGGGTAGGGTTTTGGAGGTGGGTACAGTTTTGGAGGTGGGTAGAGTTTTGGAGGTGAGTAGAGTTTTGGAGGTGGGTAGGGTTTTGGAGGTGGGTACAGTTATGGAGGTGGGTGGGGTTTTGGGGGTGGGAACAGTTTTGGAGGTGGCAACAGTGTTGGAGGTGGGAACAGTTTTGGAGGTGGGTAAGGTTTTAGAGGTGGGTACAGTGTTGGAGATGGGTAGAGTTTTAGCGGTGACTACGGTTTTGGAGATGGGTAGGGTTTTGGAGATGGGAATAGTTTTGGAGGTGGGTAGGGTTTTGGCGGTGACTACGGTTTGGAAGTGGGTAGGGTTTTGGAGATGGGTACAGTTATGGAGGTGGGTAGGGTTTTGGAGGTGGGAACAGTTTTGGAGGTGGGTAAGGTTTTAGAGGTGGGTACAGTGTTGGAGGTGGGTAGGGTTTTGGAGGTGGGTACAGTTTTGGCAGTGGGTAGGGCTTTGGAGGGGGTACAGTTTTGGAGGTGGGTGGGGTTTTGGAGGTGGGTAGAGTTTGGAGGTGGGTATAGTATTGGAGGTGGGTACAGTTATGGAGGTGGATAGGGTTTTGGAGGAGGGTAGGGTTTTGGAGGTGGGTATAGTTTTGGAGGTGGGTAGGGCTTTGGCAGTGGGTACAGTTTTGGAGGTGGGTACAGTTTTGGAGATGGGTAGAGTTTTGGAGGTGGGTAGGGTTTTGGAGGTGGTAGGGTTTGGGAGGTGGGTATAGTTTTGGAGGCAGGTAGGGTTTTGGAGGTGGGTATAGTTTTGGAGGCAGGTAGGGCTTTGGCAGTGGGTACACTTATGGAGGTGGGTACAGGTTTGGAGGTGGGTAGGGTTTTGGTGTTGGTATAGTTTAGGAGGCGAGTAGGGTTTTGGAGGTGGGTAGGGTTTTGGCGGTAGGTATAGTCTTTGAGGTGGGTAGAGTTTTGGAGGTGGGTACAGTGTTCGAGGTGTATGCAGTTTTCGAAGTGGGTACTGTTTTGGAGGTGGGTACGGTTTTGGAGGTGGGTACGGTTTTGGCGGTGGCCAGGGTTTTGGAGGTGGCTAGAGTTTTGGAGGTGGGTAGGGTTTTGGAGGTGGGTACAGTTTTGGAGGTGGGTAGAGTTTTGGAGGTGGGTAGAGTTTTGGAGGTGGGTAGGGTTTTGGAGGTGGGTACGGTTTTGGAGGTGGGTAGAGTTTTGGGGGTGGGTAGAGTTTTGGAGGTGGCCAGGGTTTTGGAGGTGGCCAGGGTTTTGGAGGTGGCTAGAGTTTTGGAGGTGGGTAGGGTTTTGGAGGTGGCCAGGGTTTTGGAGGTGGCTAGATTTTGAAAGTGGGTACAGTTTTGGAGGTTGGTTCAGTTTTGGAGGTGGGTAGAGTTTTGGAGGTGGGTAGAGTTTTGGAGGTGGGTAGGGTTTTGGTGGTGGGTACAGTTTTGGAGGTGGGTATGGTTTTGGAGGTGGGTACAGTTTTGGAGGTGGGTAGGGTTTTGGAGGTGGGTACAGTTTTGGAGGTGGGTAGAGTTTTGGAGGTGGGTACAGTTTTGGAGGTTGGTTCAGTTTTGGAGGTGGGTAGAGTTTTGGAGGTGGGTAGAGTTTTGGTGGTGGGTACAGTTTTGGTGGTGGGTAAGGTTTTGGAGGTGGGTACGGTTTTGGTGGTGGGTACGGGTGGGTATGGTTTTGGAGGTGGGTACGGTTTTGGAGGTGGATAGGGTTTTGGAGGTGGATACAGTTTTGGAGGTGGGTAGAGTTTTGGAGGTGGGTAGAGTTTTGGAGGTGGGTAGAGTTTTGGCGGTGGGTACAGTTTTGGAGGTGGGTAGGGTTTTGGAGGTGGGTAGGGTTTTGGAGGTGGATACAGTTTTGGAGGTGGGTAGAGTTTTGGAGGTGGGTACAGTTTTGGTGGTGGGTAGGGTTTTGGTGGTGGATAGGCTTTTGGTGGTGGGTACGGTTTTGGAGGTGGGTAGGGTTTTGGAGGTGGGTAGGGTTTTGGAGGTGGGTACGGTTTTGGAGGTGGGTAGGGTTTTGGAGGTGGGTAGGGTTTTGGAGGTGGGTACAGTTTTGGTGGTGGGTACGGTTTAGGAGGTGGGTACGGTTTTGGAGGTGGGTACAGTTTTGGAGGTGGGTACAGTTTTGGAGGTGGGTACAGTTTTGGTGGTGGGTAGGGTTTTGGTGGTGGGTACGGTTTTGGAGGTGGGTACAGTTTTGGTGGTGGGTAGGGTTTTGGTGGTGGGTACGGTTTTGGAGGTGGGTACAGTTTTGGAGGTGGGTACGGTTTTGATGGTGGGTACGGTTTTGGTGGTGGGTACGGTTTTGGTGGTGGGTACAGTTTTGGTGGTGGGTATGGTTTTGGAGGTGGGTACGGTTTTGGTGGTGGGTACAGTTTTGGTGGTGGGTACAGTTTTGGTGGTGGGTACGGTTTTGGTGGTGGGTATGGTTTTGGAGGTGGGTATGGTTTTGGTGGTGGGTACGGTTTTGGTGGTGGGTAGAGTTTTGGAGGTGGGTACAGTTTTGGAGGTGGGTACGGTTTTGGAGGTGGGTATGGTTTTGGTGGTGGGTACGGTTTTGGTGGTGGGTAGAGTTTTGGAGGTGGGTACAGTTTTGGAGGTGGGTACGGTTTTGGTGGTGGGTACGGTTTTGGTGGTGGGTACGGTTTTGGTGGTGGGTAGAGTTTTGGAGGTGGGTACAGTTTTGGAGGTGGGTAGGGTTTTGGTGGTGGGTAGGGTTTTGAAATGTTGGGGAGATGAGGTCAATGAGGAGCTGATATCGAAAAGGAGGTGGGGCCTGGTTTGGTGGAGCCGTGATCCTTAAATATAATGGGGTAGATTGGGGGGACAGAAAGGCCTCTCCTGCTCCTCGTTCTGATGTTCTGTCAGAATCTGTCTGTTGTTTCAGATTCCAGTGTGGGCCCTTTTGCTGAGAATCCTGTTTGTTGTCACTCTGTACATGATGCTGGCTGTACATGGCCACACCACTCCCTCAGCAGGGTACTCCTGAGAGCATCACACCTTCCCTCAGAGACCCATCTACAGATTTATTAAACCTAATTCTTACAGCAGCTAATGCAAACCCCAAAGATTACAAATGAAACTCAATGACTCCTCTCCGAACCTTACCGTTAAAATTGGCACACGTGGATCCCCCAGGTACTTCCTGAAAATCCGTCTGCCCAGCCATTTCAGCTGGTGGGAGAATGATGTTGCCTGTGTGATGTGATTTGGGGAATGTAAGATCTGGTGCAGCCGGCTATAATCAGAGAGTTTCACTAGTTGTGTCATCAGCTGATTGAAATGTGTCGATGCGTGATACCAACGCAGTAATGTCTCACAGACCGTGGAGTCTCCCTGCTGGTCAGTGGGTCCAAAACCTACAGTGAAATGTCAGGAAACACTTTAGTGCATTACTGATACACTTGCCATTACAGAACCTGAACCAGTCAGTACGTCTGGTATCCCACTGTCCCATTTATCCCACTGCTAACCCTCCATTCCCTGTCATGGAAATCTCTCTGCTGCTAACAATAAAATTATTCAAAGGTTCTGCCCCCACCACCCTCTGAGGCAGAGAATCCAAACTTGCCTAAAACTCTGAGAGAAAATCATTCACATCATCTGTATCTTAAAACGGAGTTCCCTAACTTTTAAAACATGCCCCCCAGCTCTGGACTCACCCACAAGAGGAATTGTCAGAGTCGACTCTTACACACTTCAAGCAGGTTGTCCCTAACTGTTCGAAACTCCAGTGGGTAGAAGGCCGGTCTGTTCAAACTCTCTTCATCAGACACACCACTCAGTTCAGCTGAAATCCAGGAAACCTCCTGAGAACCGTGTCCAACTCAATTACATCCTCCCTTCAAAAAGGATGGCTGAGCGAAATGGGAGCAATGAGTGCGACAAGGTAGCAAGGTCCTACAGAGACTCAAAGGGTGAAATAGCCTCCCTCTGGACTGCACCATTCAATCAGGAGCCTTGATACAAGCAACTGGGACCCAGCTGTTTCTGATACCCAGTCAAACTAAAGCTTTCTCCATTTGTTCCAAACATTTCCCTGAGGCAGCCAACCAGAGGTGACAGAGATAGAGAGGGGTGTAGAGGCTGGAGGGGTTTACAGAGATAGGGAGGGGTGTAGAGGCTGGAGGGGGCTACAGAGATAGGGAGGGGTGTAGAGGCTGGAGGGGGTTACAGAGATAGGGAGAGGTGTAGGGACTGGATGGGGTTCCAGAGATAGGGAGAGGTGTAGGGACTGGATGGGGTTCCAGAGATAGGGAGAGGTGTAGGGACTGGAGGGGGTTCCAGAGATAGGGAGAGGTGTAGGGACTGGATGGGGTTCCAGAGATAGGGAGAGGTGTAGGGACTGGAGGGGGTTACAGAGATAGGGAGAGGTGTAGGGACTGGAGGGGGTTACAGAGATAGGGAGAGGTGTAGGGACTGGATGGGGTTCCAGAGATAGGGAGAGGTGTAGGGACTGGAGGGGGTTACAGAGATAGGGAGAGGTGTAGGGACTGGATGGGGTTCCAGAGATAGGGAGGGTCACTACTCAGACCCCTTGGTATCATGGTAGCCCACAAACCCACCAACACAATAAAACAGCAACTAATGAACTTGAAAGACCCTATACAGACAACAAGAAAAACTAATGTCATTTGCACAATGCCATGCAAGAACTGTAACACACACTACATTGGACAAGCAGGCAGAAAACTAGCCACCAGGATACATGAACATCAACTAGCCACAAAAAGACATGACCCTCTCTCACTAGTATCCTCACATACAGATAAGGAAGGATACCACTTCAACTGGGACAACACATCCATTCTAGGACAAGCCAAACAGAAACACGCACGAGAATTCCTAGAAGCATAGCATTCCAACCGGAACTCTATCAACAAACACATGGAGTTGGATCCCATTTATCAACCCCCCGAGAAAAAGAACAGAAAATGACATCACCAACCCAAAGAAACCTAAACATATAAATAGAAAGCAGGAATCATCAGCATTGCTTCATCTGAAGGCTCACTGAAGATGTTACCTAGTAGGGTGACAAAATGTCTGAAAATGAACCTTCCAGCTCAACGAGCAAACCTACAGGCAGAACCTCAACCTGAGCTACAAACCTTCTCAAAACTCGCTATAGGGAGGGAGTGTAGGGGGCTGGAGGAGGTGACAGAGATAGGGAGGGGTGTAGGGGCTAGAGGAGGTTACAGAAATAGGGAGGGGGTGTAGGGGCTAGAGGAGCTGACGGAGATAGGAAGGGGGTGTAGGGGCTGGAGGAGGTGACAGATAGGGAGGGATGTAGGAGCTAGAGGAGGTGCCAGAGATATGGAGGGGGTGTAGAGGCTGGAGGAGGTGTCAGGGATAGGGATGGGGTGTAGGGGCTGGAGGGGGTTACAGAGATAGGGAGGGGGTGTAGAGGCTGGAAGAGGTGTTAGGGATATGAAGGGCAGAGAGGGATTTGAAACAATAATAGAATTTAAAATGAGAGTCCTGGTCGGGTGGACACACAGATTTCTGAATTGATTTGAACAAAGTTTAAACCGTTCAAACTGCCCTCTTTTCTGTTTATCTGGATGAAATAAATGATGGATCGAAAAGCCACAAGTGCGCGATACAGGGGCATTATTTTTATGTGCTGAAAATGTGTTGCTGGAAAAGCGCAGCAGGTCAGGCAGCATCCAAGGAGCAGGAGAATCGACGTTTCGGGCATAAGCCCTTCTTCAGAATGAGGAATGTGTGTCCAGCAGGCTAAGATAAAAGGAGGCCAAGGACCTGCATGTCCTTGGTGGAGTGGGAGGGGGAGTTGAAGTGTTGAGCCAAGGGGTGGTTGGGTTGGTTGGTCTGGGTGTCCCAGAGGTGTTCCCTGAAACGTTCCGCAAGTAGGCCTTTTCCAGCAACACATTTTCAGCTTTGATCTCCAGCATCTGCAGTCCTCACTTTCTCCTATTATTTTTACGTGGCAGTCATAGCAGTATAGGGAATTATTAAATAATTGATGGAACACTGCTCATTGTTAGAACATACCATTCTCCATTTGATTTGCTGCAGCTTTGCACAAGATATCAAGCACAACATCAACAGGGTTACTATGCACATGAAATTTGTATCCTGCGATCACAAAAGAAATAATATATTAAACTTCCATAACTGGCAACAATGTATCATCAAATTTGTTATCAATCCTTATTAAAGTTTTAGTGATTGTGACAATGTCAATCAGGTAGACCTCATAGAATCTGAGTTCCCTGATTGGGGCTGTTAATCTGGTCCAGTCAGAGAGAGCCCTGGTTGACAGATACAAACAGGGGAGTCCAGAAGAAAAAAAAGATTTAAAAAAATAAATAAACAGGAGAGTCACAGGTTCTGCTCACTCTGAGAGCTGGTCTGAGGGAGCTGGATCAGTGTGAAGGACTCTCCCCATGTAAATAAAAAGGGACTTGGTGATGGGATACCAGCCTCTGTAGAGTTATTTCATTAGGATCTTCAGAAAAATACAGAACAAATAATTCCAGGAGAGAGAGAGAATAGATGAGAGAACAATGCGCTGGCAGATGTTCAAACAAAATTTGTGGAGATGACAGTATATAATGGATTTCAGGCAAATCTGTGCCACACAAGTGGATACCATTTATTCCTGAGAAATATTCTCTCCATCATGTTCATAATATGCCTTTTTGATGGTATAGACCCAACTGTCTGATGGGCTTTTTCTGTACTGAGTGATTCTATGATTCTATGATCATGAATAAGGTACCTTAATATTTTAAAAATGAATTTATTTTCATTTATCCAGCAGCCAGATGAAGAGGAAATTGGATGTTATTATTCTAGCCCCTGGCGAGCTCTCTGTTTCCCATCAGGCCCCAGAGTTCAGGAAAGCACGTGCTGGATCGGTCACAAACTCCAATTCCATTTCTTTTCAAACAGCTAAAGGACTCAGCCGTTAAGATGATGGTGCTCCTGTGTGGTGGAGAGTGGTAGAAACAACAGGAGACAAAGGGACAAGGGACCAACTGGGAGGTTAGCCTGGCTAACAGAATCAGATAGAGAGTGGCAGAAAGGGAGACCCTGGTAGGAGAGATGCTGTGGTTAGCAGGCACCATGCTGTCAGAAATCAGGTGAAGCCAGGAAGCTACTGGAAAATCTCTGACTCTGCATTGGATCAAGACAGGCAGTCTAAGTTGAAGTGTTGTATTTGACTCTGAGAATCTGGCTCATCGAATCCTGGCAGACAATGAGTGTTACTGGGATTTGGGGTTAACATTTGGAAGCCTTTTAATTGTTCAGTACAGCTGGGAGTGGGGGTGAAGGAAGCCCACAGGCAGTATCTACTTGGGGCAGCTTCGTAAAAACACTGGGGTAGTGCCTGCATAGTGAGGCTAGCTGCCTGTGAAAGACCCGGAACTGTATCCATGATGCCATATAATAGATGCTGCATTGCACTCTTGGAAATCCAATGGAATTCAATCTCAGGGGAAGAGATGATGTGAGCAGTCATTAAATCAAACTGTAATCAATAGGCTTTTGAGAGAGTTTCTCAGTCTCTGGTACAGAGATAACATTTGAATGAGATTGGTGACCCACGATGTCATCTTAACTGGGAAGGGGGTGGGAGGGGAGGCTTTTGAGAAATCCATTGGATAGATGTTTCTTAACTGCATCTTGCTATTCCTTGTGCTATGATGGGTGTTTGACACTAGTTTGTCTGCTACACTATATTTAACTCAGGTTAATTATCAATGTTTGAGTATAAATTGCACATGAAGACCATTTTATTTTTCTAACTCTGTACAATAAAGTTTTATTTGTTCAGACCCACAGAATGAGATTTATTCATTTCTCTCAGTAAGTACCTGGAATCTCAAACCTTGGTCTATCTTTATGAAGATGAAATTGGATTCTACTCAGTCTGTAAATGTGGTGGTCTCATTGAGACTAAAACATTGATAAACAAAAGAGTGAACAGATGAATGGAGGGGTTCAGTAGGAAAACATTGACCTACACTTCCTCAATGTATCTCAAGAAATTGAAAATGCCATTCCAGTGGTTATAACAAAACCTGACCACGGTTTATCACTCCCATCATTGTAGATCCAGAATCCCTTAGCCTTATTAGGAGAAAGCAGGAGAATGGGGTTGAGAAACATATATGTTATGACCAATCAGTGGAGCAGACTCAATGGGCTGAATGGCCACACTCTGCACGGATTTCTCATGGTTGTCAGGTCATCATTTTGAAAGAGAATAGGTGAGTTCTCCCTGGTGTCTTGGTCAATATTTCTCCCAATACCAATATCACCAAAACAGGGAATCCAGTTATTATCACACGGCTGTCTGTGGGATTTTGGGTGAAAATTGTTTGGCACATTTCCCGTGAGTATATTCGAGAAGCATGTCAATGATTTCAAAGGGTCTTGGGCTGTCCCCTTGTGTAATGAAGAATCTGTAAAAATGCAAGCCCTTCCTCAAACTGGATAATTCTTGAATTTTCAACAAAATCCTTTCTCTCAAGATCAGCGATTGAGTCAGTCAGTTAACCTTTATTTGGCATTCTCTTTGGAATTTGAAAGTGAGAAATTGGCAAAAATGACTTAATAAACTCAAAGAAAAAGCCCCAACACATTTCGAAATCCTTACCCATTGCTTTAAAGTGATCAATGGAGCTCCGAGCAGGCCCATGGTACATTACTTTGCCATTGGTCAGCAGTGTCAGGGAGTCGAATTGTTTAAACATTGAATAGCGAGGCTGGTGAACTGAGAAGATAATAGTTTTCCCTTGCTGTGCTAACCTGTGAGGAATGAATTTGGACACTTGTGAATATTTGTGGCAAAAAATAATCCCTGAAGCCTTCTCACGGAGTCGACAGAAAGGCAACTTTGACTAATGGTGACTCACTGCTGCAGACCAGGAGACCAAATCCCACAGCAGTAGATAGTGGTTTTTAAATTCAATTAATAAACCTGGGATATAAAGATAATCTCAACATTGGTGGCCATGACAACTATTGTGAAAGCTCAACAAGTTCATTAATGTCCTTCAAGGGAAGGACATCTGCTACCCTTACCCTTAATGTAGGAGACTCCGAATTGAAATGATCCAGCACATCCCTGAGATCAAGGGCAATTAGGGACAGGTAAAGAATGCTGGCCTAACCAGGGATGCCCACATCTCATAAAAGAACCATATATCTCCAACAGGCACAGTATATCTATCTCAAAACAGTTCTTCCAAAGAGCTGCCACAAGTGTGATGGGCTGAATCACCTCCTATCTCTATCCAACAACAGATGTGTAAAATCCTGCATAACATCATCCACCAAACCTCACTCCCATTCCAAGGGAGAGTAAACAGAGTTAAAGTAAAGGGGGTTTGTTAGGATGGATTTTTAAAAAATCATTTGTGGGATGTGAGTGTCGCTAGCTGAGCCCAGCATTTATTGCCCTGTCCCTAGTTGCCCCTTGAGAAGGTGGGGTGAGCTGCCTTCTTGAACCGATGCAGTCCATGTGCTGTGGGTTGACCCACAATGTCCCTTAGGGAGGGAATTCCAGAATTCTGACCCAGTGGCACTGAAGGTGATATGTTTCCAAGCCAGGTTGGTGAGTGGCTCAAGGGGAACTTGCAGGGGTTGGTGATCCCATGTATCTGCTGCCCATGTCCTTCTAGATGGAAGTGATTATGGGTTTGGAAGGTGGTACCTAAGGATCTTTGGTGAATTTCTGCAGTGCATCTTGTAGATGGTACACACTGCTGTTACTGAGCGCCAGTGATAGAGGGAGTGGATGTTTGTGGTTGTGGTGTCAATCAAGCACCTGCTTTGTCCTGGTTGGTGTTGAGTTTCTTGAGTGCTTTTGGAGCTGCCCCATCGAGGGCAAGTGGGGAGTATTCCATCACACTCCTGACATGTACCTTGTAGATGTTGAACAGGCTTTGGGGAGTCAGGAGGTGAGTTAATCTTCACAAAATCCCCAGCCTCTGACCTGATCTAGTAGCCACTGTATGTTGATAGTGGGGGATTCGGTGATGGTAGCACCATTGAATGTCAAAAGGACGGTCGTCAGATCGTCTCTTATTGGAACTGATCATTACCGATGTTTTCGCTAAGCTGCATGCGCGTGCAGCGATTCCAAGATTCTTTGTACACTGATCACGGAATTGACTTCGGCTCGGGAAATTTCTGCTGTGCATGGAGCTTGGAGTCTGTGCAGTTGGAATGAAAGTAAGAGGGAAGAGTGGGCATTGCCTTGTGTGGGGTGAATCTTCCTGATGACCTGAGCTACAGCCTCTGGCCAGTAGGTGGCTCAGTTAAATGACTACAATCTTGCCCAGTTGCATGGCTGTCTATAGTTATAATGAGCCACTTGCTGACAGTGTGCAATATGAGAGACACACACCAGCACATGGTCAGAAATATTCTTCTGATACTCTCACTGTGTGGTAACATTTCTAGCTCATGCTTTTGCTGCATTTCTCTCAACTTTGTTTCATTAGAAATCCTTTAATTGATATTTATTCTGTTTTCTACCAAGCGCATCTCTCACTGTAACTGGCCAGTCAATTGTGCCAAAATCACTCCATGGGTTTGAGAAACAAAAAATACCTATATTTTTGGCAATTACATTTCTAATGTTTAATGTAAAAGTTAAATTTTTTCTTTAAATTGCACATTTTCAAACAGTAGATTGAAATGCGTCCATTGAATTACCTGTCACTTAAATATTTGCATTAAATATATTGCATTGAGTTTTATTGTGGTCTAATGGGAGCTTCCTGTCTCTACACACAGATAAGAACATGGCTGAATATTTATATATGTGTGTATATATGTATACACCTATATGTATCAACATGTATATAGTAGATCGCTTAACAGGATGCTGGATTCACAGCAAATAATCCTTCCTTTTATGTACCACATATCATCGCTTTCCTTATTCCTTCACCTCTTGTTCTACTTTCTCCTTCTGCCTATCTATGGTCTTTGCCTCAACCATTCCCTGAGATCTCAGGGTCCCTATTGTCACTACTCTCGGGCTAACACAATCGCTCCCCCAGCTCTAATGGGGGTGATTAGTGACCATCTCATTTTGATGATCACTCCTCTTCGATCCTTCTTGAGTGGCAATCATTGATGCATCTGACCCTAAAGAGCAAAACAACCTCCACCCTCCATCCCAATTAATGTAAAGGGAATGGAGTGTAAAATCAGTGAGGAGCTCTGGCTGAGACAATACAAGGCACTAGTCAGAGCACAGCTGGAATACGGTGAACAGCGTTGGGCCCCGTGTCGAAGGGAATGTAGACTGGGATTGGAGAGAGTCCCGGGAAGGTTCACTCAGCTGATCCTGGGGATGGAGGGATTGTCTAATGAGGAGAGATTGGGTAGGTCGGGCCTGTATTTATTGAAGTTTGGAACAATAAGAGGTGACCTTATTGAAACACGATGGGGAGGAATTCCTTCTCTCAGAGTGCAGTGAAACTGTGGAATTCTTTACCACGGAGAACAAAAATGGCTGACCAATTCAATACATCCTTTGGTTTTGTGTTCACAAAGGAAGACACAACTAACTTACCAGAAATGTCAGGTAACACAGGATTTAGAGAACGGGAGGTACTGAAGGAAATCAGTGTTAGTCAGGAAATAGATTAGATTACTTACAGTGTGGAAACAGGCCCTTCGGCCCAACAAGTCCACACCGCCCCGCCGAAGCGCAACCCACCCATACCCCTACATCTACCCCTTACCTAACACTACGGGCAATTTAGCATGGCCAATTCACCTGACCTGCACATCTTTGGACTGTGGGAGGAAACCGGAGCACCCGGAGGAAACCCACGCAGACACGGGGAGAACATGCAAACTCCACACAGTCAGTCGCCTGAGGCGGGAATTGAACCCGGGTCTCTGGCGCTGTGAGGCAGCAGTGCTAACCACTGTGCCACTGTGCCGTATTGGGGGAATTTGAAAAGATTGAAGACTGATAAATCCCCAGGGTCTGATAATCTACATCGCAGAGCACTTAAAGCAGAGGCTCTAGAAATAGTGGATGCATTGGTGATCATCTTCAAAGATTCTATACGCTCTCAAGCAGTTCCTCCAGATTGGAGAGGTGCTAATGTGGCATCTCTATTTATGAAGGGAGACAGAGAACCAGAAACAGTCGATCATGCTGCATGTTGTTGGTACTGGGGGGAGTTCCAGAGTCCATTATAAATGATTTAATAGCAGAATGCCTGGAAAACAGTGACAGGATTGTATTTACAAAAGGGAAATCATGCTTGACAAATCTCCTAAACGTTTTTGAGAAGGGAGCTAGCAGAATTGATGAAGGGGAGCCAGTGGATGTGGTTTATTTGGAATTTCAAAGGCTTTTGACAAAGTCCCACATAAGAGATCAGTGTGTAAAATGAAAGCACATGGGGTCAAGGGTGATGTATTGGAAAATATAGGAAACTGTGGCAGGAAACAAAGAGTAGAATTAAACATGATATTTTCCCAAATGATTCAGTGACGAGGAGGGCACTTCAGAGATCAGAGCCCAGCTATTCCCTAAATATATTAATGTTTTGGATGAGGGAACGAAATATAATATCTTCAAGTTTTCAGATGACACAAAACTGGATGAGCTGGGAGAAGGATGCAGAGATGCTCCACTGTGATTTGGATAAACCAAGGGAGTGGGCAAATACATTGCTGATGCAGAATAATGTGGATAAATGTGTGGTTATCCAATTTAGTAGCAAAAATAGAAAGGCAGCTTATTTGCTGGACGGTGATAGACTGGGAAAGGGGAGGTGCAATGGGATCTGGGTGTCCTTGTACACAAGGTGCTGAGAGTAAGTAGCTGTAGCAGGTGGGGAAGAAGGTAATTGTTACACTGAGCAACAGGGATGTGTTGCTGCAATTATACAGGGGCCTTGGTGAGATGACAGCTGGAATACCATGCACCGTTTTGGTCTCCTTATCTGTGAAAGGATGTTCTCGCTATCAAGACAAAATTTACCAGATTCTGAGCTGGTAGGACTGATGTATGAAGAGAGGTTGAACTGGTTAGGATTATATTCCCCAGAGTTCAGTGGAACGAGGGGGATCTCACAGAGCTCCCCGTAACAGGACCAGACAGAGTAGATGCAGGAGGGATTTTCCTGATGGTCAGGGAGACTAAGACCAGGCTTACAGTAGTGTACAGGTTAAGGATATGGGGTGGGCCATTTAGGACTGAGATGGGGAGAGATGACTCCACCCAGAGAGTGGGGAGCCTGTGGAATTCCCTGCCGCAGGGAGCAGCTGGTGTCAAAAATATTGAACGTTGTCAAGGAGGTGGTGGATGTAGCACCTGGGCTAAAAGGATCAAAGGGTGTGGGAGAGAAAGCAGGAACAGGGGACTGAGTTGGATGATCAGCCATGACTATACTAAATGGTGCAGCAGGCTCAAAGGGCCGAATGGCCTACTCCTGCTCCTGTTTTCTACCTTTTTATGATGGAGTACCACTCTCCTGCTTTTTCCCCATTTCCCTGCACTGCATCACTCTCCAAATACCCATCCAATGTCAGATTGAAAACCACAATGGAACCTGTCTCCACCATATTTCCAGACAGTACATTGAAGACCCTAATCACACGCTGGCGATAATGTTTCTTCTCACTTCACCCTTGCTTCGCTTGCACCTCACTTTAAATCTACTCCCTCTCATTCTTGTTTCCTTTTCCGAGCAAGAACAGCTTCATCCTGTTTACTCTGTCCAGCCCGCTCATGGTTTTGAAAATCTCCTCTTGGCTTCCTTCTCTCCAGGGTCAACAGCTCCAACCACTTCAAGCTCTCCTCATCACCGAAGCTTCTCATTCCTGGAACATTCTAGTAAACCACGTCCGCTCTCTGTCCAGGGCATTCCCGCCTTTCCTATAATGTGGCGGCCACACCTGGGCATGACACTCCTGCTCAGTCTAACAAGTGTCTTGTACAAGTTTAACATCACTGCCTTGCTCCTGTGCTCTGTGCCTTTATTAATAAAGTCAAAGACACTGTGTACTTTATTAATGGCTCCCTCCCACCTGTCCTGCCACCATCAGTGATCAGTGCACATATACACCCAGCTCCCTCACTCCTTTTACAACGATTGCACCCTTTCCTTTATGTTACCTTCAATGTACTTCCAACCAAAGTGCATTGTCTCACACGTCTCTGCATTGACTGTCACCTCTCTGCCCACTCCACCAACGTGTGGGGTTCCACACCATCCTCCAGTCAGTTTACAAAGCTTCCAAGTTGAGAGTCACCAGAAAACTGTGAAATTGTCCCCTGCCAACTGTGATCCAGATCATTAATATTACTATAAGGCCAATCGTTAATATCACATCAATAGCTGCAGGTCACAGTGGCCTTTTGTTTTTGATCAGACTGCAGCTCAGGAAGCTGGAGACAAGATCGAACATTCTGGGGAAGAATTCTGAGAGAAGGACAGCTTTCATTTGACACTAGTACCTTCTCAGTAACTGCAGAACAGCATTTGCGTTACTAGTGTCCAAACCACTTGTCGGTTCATCCAGGAAGAGAACGCCAGGATCCTTCAGCAGCTCCATCGCAATACTGACTTTTCTTCTCTCTCCATCAGAGACACCACGAGTCAACAATGTTCCAATCTGGCAAAAATATCAAAATGTTTCGGAATAAGTACTGGCCTAACTCGCAATACCTGCATCCCATGTGCAAATAAATAACTGTTAAAAATCTGATTCTCAAGATACATGATACAAGGTTAAGGCAAAATGGAACTGCAGGAGCCAGTTCAGCCCATCGTGATAGTATCAGCTGGGTGAAGTGTGACAGGAAGATACCCATGAGTGGAGACTGTGGGTGGGGGGGGGGTGTAGGGAAGGGTCAGAGAGCAGATTATACTCAGCTACTCGTTCTCAGGAGAGGTCTATCAATCTAGTAACCCTCCCAGACCTCAGCAAAGCAGAAGATTCTGGAATGTGTACCCTGACTAGTATCACCAGGTTTATTCAAATCTAGACAACCCTTTAAATCTGTGTGCTCTGCTTCCCAATCCTCAATCAAATCTCCCCCTAACCCTCTCCTCTTCAAGGTAAACAGTCCCAGCCTTTCCAATTGATCCATGTCACTGAAGTTGCTTATCCCTGGAACCATTCCTGTGAATGCATTTGATTATCCTCTCTAAAGCCTTAATGGAAACTTCGTGTAAAATGTAAATTTACATCCTTCTGAAAGTATGGTGCCCATGATTGGATGTAATCCTCCAGTTGAGGTCATTCCAAAATGCTTCTCATCTAATCAGGTGAATTGGCCACACTAAATTGCCCATAGTGTTAGGTGCATTAGTCAGAGGGAAATGGGTCTGGGTGGGTTACTCTTCGGAGGGTCGGTGTGGACTGGGTGGGCCAAAGGGCCTGTTTCCACACTGTAGGGAATCTAATCTAATCTAATCTAATCTCATGCTCTATGGGACTTTATTTGCTTTATTGGCCACTTCAAGGCTACCTTCATTGTTTGATGCATTCGCCCTGTAATCCTCCTGCTCCTGCACTTGCTGGAATACAGAAAACAGGAGTAGACCATTCGGCCCTTCCAACCTGCTCCACTATTCAATAAGATCATGGCTGACCATCCAACTCAGTCCCCTGTTCCCACTTTCTCCACCATACCCTTGGTCCTTTTAGCCCTGAGAACTATATTGAACTCCTTCCTGAAAATGTTCAATGTTTTCACCTCAACTGCTTCCTGTGGCAGGGAATGCCACAGCTTCCCCACTCTCTCGGCAAAGACATTTCTCCCCATCTCCACCCTTAGGCTGGGACCCCCTGAACCTGGATTCCCCGCTCACTGGGAACACCCTTCCAGTGTTTACCCTGTCTAGTCCTGTTAGAATTTTACAGTTTTCAGTGAGATCCCCCCTTATACTTTCAGAATTTCATCTTCATAGTTTCATCTCTTTAATTTTATTCAGTATTGTCCCTCTGTTTCCTCCCAAAATAAATCATTCACCATTTATCTGCATTAAATTCCATTGAACACAGACTGTGTGTTTCACTAACTTGCAAATGTTCTGGAGTCAATTAATATTCTCCAGAAACTCTCAATATTTTCATGTTTCGAGTAATTTACCAATTTTGAAGTGATGCCCTGAAATCACAAAGGTCACTGGGTCACAAATAAACATCCAGAAAAGCAATGGCTCTAACATTGACATCTGGCAAACTCTATACATCACTGCACTCAGAGAACCCATCGTTCACGAGGACTCTGTTTCCCATCACTCAATCAACTCCACAGCCAAGTTACCAGTGTCCCTCTTATTCCAAGGATTTCAACTTTGTTGAGACAACTGCATGATGCAACAACTGATCAAGTGCCTTTTGGAAGCCTTTGTAAAACAAATTGGCCAATTCCACTTTGCAACGTTCTCAGTTACTTCATCAAAAAAACCCTGTTGAAATTAGTTAAACTGACTATTTGCCTTAGCAAACCCACACTGGCTTTGCTCAATACACCTACATTTCTCGAAGTTCCTGTTAGTTTTGTCCTTACCATCGCTATGGTCAGTAAGGTGACAGCCAACATTCAGTGGTTACCTCTCCTGAATCTGAGTCAGGACGCTGTGGCTTCAAATGCTGTCCCAGGGATGGGAACAGTTTAGAGGGAGGGCAGCACTGTCAGAGGTACTGCCTCTCAGAGGGTAGTTTAAATTGAGCCCCTCATCTTTCCCTGAAGGGGACATGCAAGTTCCCAACAACAGCAGCGTTTGGCCAATATTTATCACTCAATTAAAATCACAACATCAGAGTGGCCATGAGAAGCATTTGTAATAAAATTAGGAAGCAGAACGCAAATAGCTCCGAGACATGAAAAGGGTTTTGAACTGAAATGTAATCCTTGGTGGTGTGGGTTTCCAAAGCTACTGGATTCTACCCAGTGAGAATACAATGAAGGGATGGAGGGGATCTGCTTTCACTTAATGTAATTTAAATCAGCTGGATCTAAGGATCTCTCTCACAACCTGACAGGGCACAACGTTTGAGGCACATCTGGCTATTTGGACTGAAGTTCAGACCATCCCAGTGGATCATAGGGTCTACAGCAGACCCCATCAAAATACAGGAACAGCGACAATGTGCATTTCTGTAGCACCATTAACATGGCGAAGCACATCAAGGTGCCCCATGGGTGCATAAGGAAAACTGACAATGAGCCACGAGAGGACAGAGGGACAGGTGACTAAAGGCTTGGTCAGGTTTTGAGGGGCTGCATCTGAGGGGAGAGGACAGAAAGAAATGGCAAGAGGTTCAGGGCTCAAACAGCTGAAGGTCGGTCCTGCGAGGGATGCCTCAACCTGAGTACAAGTCCACACTGGACACAGACATCACACTCCCTGAAGCATGGTGCCTGGATGTACAGTCTGAGCGAGGAACTAGCCCCAGTGAATATGTTGGTATCAATGTTAACAGAGGAGCTACTCCACCAGGGACCTCATGGAGGAAGTAACTCTGAATCAGAGTCAAGTCAGATGAGTCCATACAGCAGACAGGAGGAACAGTAATGTATTATAACAGAAGGCAGCAAAATAACCAGACAGGACTCATCATTTTCACCAGTCACAAGCTGTACCCTAGAGTTCTCTATTTTACTGAGTCCAAGTTCTTCAATAAGTTTATTGATTCGTTTTGTTCTTTCAGATTTAGTGAGATTCTTAGGCAGCCTCAGTGCAGCACAGAATTCCAAGTTCTCTCTCACAGTCAGAGTCCCAGTCATCATGTAATCCTGTACAATGAAAGAGGTTATCATTATGTGAAGAACAGCATATTCAGAAACACCAATTACTGCATCACATAAACACAGGGAATGCCAATTATGAAACAATTACACTGAAAGCTGTCTCATGAGGGATGTGACAAAATGAGAAATGTGTATCCATCAATTTGAATGGATTTTTAAAAAAAAAATTCATTCAGGGGATCGGGGGTCACTGGCTGGTTCAGCATTTACTGCCCATCCCTAACTGCCCAGAGGGTAATTTAAGAATCAGCACATTACTGTGGCTCTGGAATCCCTTGTCAGCCAGACTGGATAAGGATGGCAGATTTCATTCCCTAAAGGACATTAGGATAATTGAATTAAAACCTGGCTTAGCTCCCCGAACTAGCCTGTGCGAACATCAGGTCGGGTGTGTTTGTTTGAGTTTGTAACTTGGCAATGCCTCAGTTTAAAAATCCTTATCCTGGTTTTCAAATCCCTCCATGCCAGCAACCCACCTGAGTCTCTACACCTCTCGAAGGTGAGTGTCACTCAGAAGGGGTGGTATTCCCATGTATCTATGGCCTGTCCTTCTAGATTTCTAAATGGAAGTGGTCGTGGGTTTGGAAGGTGCTGTCTAAGGGTCTTTGGTGAATTTCTGCAGTGCATCTTGTGGATAGTACACACTGCTGTTACTGAGTGTCTGTGGTTGAGGGAGTGAATGTTTGTGGATGTGGTGCCAATCAAGCGCCTGCTTTGTCCGGTTGGTGTCAAGCTTTTTGAGTGTTGTTGGAGCTGTCCCCATCCAGGGCAAGTGGGGAGTATTCCATCCCACTCCTAACTTGTGCCTTGGAGATGGTGGGACAGGCTCTGGGGAGTCAGGAGGGGAGTTGAATTCTCAGCCAGTATCAATGTTCCAAAGCAGCTAGATTAGGATTAGAATCGTGGAGTTTTTATGGTGCAGGAGGAGGCCATTTGGTCCATCCAGTCCATGCTGAGTCTCTGTACAGCAATCCAGTCAGTCCCTCAGCTCCATTCTATCCACCTAAAATTTCGTCACCATGCATTAAAACATAATTCATAATATCACAGAAGACCAGATACATATAGGGAAGGTATAAAAGAAAAACAGGAATTGTTGGAGAAACTTAACAGCCTGTGTGGACAGAAAAACAGAGTTAACATTTAAGTCTGGTCTGATCTCCAGATAACAAGGTAGTTAGAGAGTGAAGAGTCACAATTCTCACATATACGACGTATCCAGCGATGCAGTTGAAGTTTGTTGGTTGCTGGACACCATCAACGAGGACCTCCCCACTAAACCCTGAGGGCTCTTTCCTTGCAGCCAGAATGTCCAATAACCTGGGACAGAGAGAGAGAGAGAGAGAGAGAGAGAGAGAGAGACTGTAAGCAGCTAACCTTCGCCTGTACTTACACAGAGCCAGGGCTGAGACAAATACCAAGACACTCACGTGGTTTTCCCACTACCCAGGGGGCCCATGATGGCATTCAGACCAGGCTTCATGATCCCACTGCAAAACAAGGAAACACGCAAACAGTAACACACATGTGCTCATGTACACATACCAAACACAGGAAACATCAGCTACACACAGTGCTCTCAGGCCAGCCCTTTTTGACAACCATGAGCCCTCAATAATAAAGCGAGCAGGTCCACTGGCCAATCTGGTTTGTCCAGCTGCAGTTATACCTCCTTGCTCCTGCACCCAAGCCCTTTCACACTGAAAGCCTACATACCAGCCGCCTTCCTATCTGCTCACTACATCTTTCAGTGACCAATGTACAAGTCTACAGTGTGTAATCATGTTCTATACAGTGTATAATCATGTGCTGTACAGTGTATACCCATGTGCTATACAGTGTATAACCATGCGCTATACATTGTATAATCATGCACGATACAGTGTATTACCGTGTCCTATACAGTGCATAACCATGTGCTAAACAGTGTATAATCATACGCTATACAGTGTATACCCATGTGCTATACAGTGTATAACCATGTGATATACAGTGTATAATCATGCACGATACAGTGTATAATCATGCACTATACAGTGCATTACCATGTGCTATACAGTGTATAACCATGTGATAAACAGTGCATAATTATATGCTATACAGTGTATACCCATGTGCTATACAGTGTATAATCATGTTCTATACAGTGTATACCCATGTGCTATACAGTGTATAATCATGTTCTATACAGTGCATAATCATGCGCTATACAGTGTATAATCATGTTCTATACAGAATATAACCATGTGCTATACAGTGTATACCCATGTGCTATACAATGTATAACCATGCACTATACAGTGTGTAACTATGTGCTATACAGTGTATATCCATGTGCTATACAGTGCATAACCATGTTCTATACAACGTATAATCATGTGCTATACAGTGTATAACCATGGGCTATATAGTGTATAATTATGTGCTATACAGTGCATAACCATGCGCTATACAGTGTATAACCATGTGCTATACTGTGTATAACTATGTGCTATACAGTGTATAATCATATGCTATACAGTGTATACCCATGTGCTATACAGTGCATATCCATGTGCTATATAGTACATAATCATGTGCTATATAATATATAATGATGTGGGCTATACAGTGTATAATCATGTGCTATACAGTGTATACCCATGTGCTATACAGTGTATAACCATGCGCCATACAGTGTATAACCATGTGCTATAAAGTGCATGAGCATGTGCTATACAGTATATAATTGTGTTCTATACAGTGTATAACCGTGTTTTATATAGTGCATAATCGTGTGCTCTACAGTGTATAACCATGTACTATACAGTGTAAAACAATGTGCTATAAAGTGTACAACTGTGTGCTATGATTTTGAACAATACCCTCTGTGATGGGACATCAGCAAAAGCTTTCCGAAACCCAAATACATCACATCCACCTATTCTCCTACATTTACTCTACTAGTTACATCCTCACTAAGCTCTAGTAGGTTTCACAAGTATGATTCCCCAGTCATTAATACTGCATGCTAACTGTGTATCTGTTGGTATTTTTACATATCCTGTCACCGTATCCTTTACAATAGACTCCCCGGTATTCCCCTTCTCCTGCTCCTAGACTACCTGGTCTCCCTCCATTCTTTTTAAATACTTTGGTTGCATTTGCCACCCTTCAACCTGGTGGGAATGCACCAGAATGTACACACATTTGGAGGATGATAACCAATGCATCCAGTATTTCCTTGGCATACCTTTGGTGCACTGGGATATCGATGATCAGGCCCTGGGGAGTTACTAACTTCCAGTACTGTTAATCTCTCTAGAACTATTTCTGTTACTAATACATTTCTTTTTAAATTCATCTTGGTCCCTGTATCTTTTAAGCAACAGGGCTAACCAATAAAACCACCTTGTCCATAGACCCCAATCCCAACTTCACCAACCTCTCCTCGTAACTGAGAGTTTCATCTCAATGGAGTTAAACTTAAGGAAAGGAAGCTACCTGACACCAATTAAGACCTCCTTAGTGGATTTGGTACGTCGATAAAAGTAACCATGTTTTATTTTCACTTTATAGGAAACATTGAAGAAACTGATAATCATGCCTTGAGGATATTTCATGAGATTAGGTTCCTCCAGTTCGTGTTGTGTAGCTTTGAAGAGCCTTATTTCTGAATCGGGATTCATTCTGTCGCCTGTTGCTGATGGTTCAGAAAGATCATATGTCGCAGCGTGAGATGTCATCAGAATGCTGTTAATTTTCATGGCGATAGGCTCTTTCTCCATTATCAGTTCATCAGTGCCCACACGTTTTTCCACTGTATTGGGTACTCTTGCAGAAAGGTCGAAACTGCTCCCTGATGATTCTGCTGAAGACATTGTTGTACTCAATAATTCTTCATATGATGTAGTTACTGTCAGGTCACGCACTATGTCAGTCACACCATGCTCGCTATCCATTGCTGTCTCTTGGTCAATGCTTGGTTTTTCACTGCCATCAGTGTTCACACCCACCTCAGTCTTTGCTGCAACACTCTGCGATGTTTCATTTTTGGTGAAATTGTCCATGTTTGTTCAACCTTTTACCCTTCCATTTGTCATCTGTGTGCGAAAAGAATGTCCAAAAACAATCAGCATTCTGGGGTGGGGTCACCATTGGTCAGAAAACAAATGGGAACATCCACATAACACCATGGCACCAGCAACTTGTCACCCTGAGGCTGCAGGCTCAACTGGAGAGGTTCAGCTCTTGGCTCAACCAAAACCTGCCCAGCAGAACCAGCAGAACTGTGATGGGGACCTCTCCTGGTGGCAAGTTCTTTTTTCTCCTTACACACTTGATGCAACTGCAACATGCCAACTTCTGTGAACAAACAAAATTTGATTAACCAAATGCAGTCCAAGCTTTGGAGAAATCGTGAATACTCCTCGCCACGCCTCTGAGTCATGTCCAGGGGGTCTTTCTCTAGAGGAACCTTGAACACACACCTTGCAGGGCTTACGGGGTCACGGCAAAAGCTCTCCCTGAACAAAGGAAACAGTCCTTCCTTTATACAAAATCTTTACCTCACAGTCAGTAATGCCCACAACACAACCCCCAGTCACTCCGTCATAGTCACATGCCACTCAAGATACAATGTAGTGACCACCTCACCTCCAGAGACAATGTGACGTAAATCATCCCTGATTGGTCAAATCTTGTTGCAAATCATGTTTTCTAACTATAGGGGAGTACTCAAATTCCAACTGTAATATTCTTATTGAATTCTGGATGAAAATGTAAATCATCCCTGAATGGCAAGGAAATGGCCATGTCAACCTCCCACATTCCTCGTATAAAACAAAGACACACCACCTTATCACCCCCCCCCCCCACCTCCCCCCCCCCCCCCACCCCCCGAGTGCATTCAATTTCTTGCAGGCCAATAGACAAAATTAACACCTTAATATCTCACTGTTGTGGCTGAATACAGCTCCAACAAGGCCCCAGCAGCTCAATACCTCCAGGAAATGGCGAGGTATCTTATTCACAAGATGTGGGCATGACAGGCTAGGCCAGTGCATATTATCCATCCCTAATTGTCAATTAAAAGTCAACCACATGCCTGAAGCCATTGTAGGACAGACTGGGTAAGGATGGCAGATTTCCTTGCCTAAAGGACATTATTGAACCAGATGGGTCTTTTACAATTGATGGCAATTACATGGTCACTGTTCCAGATTTGTTTATTGAATTTAGATTTTACCAACTGCCATGGGGCCTTAACCAGTGCATCACTGATCGGCTAAAACAGTCAATCCTTCCATCAGCAGCAGGGCCCCACAGAGACAGCACTGTGCATCATCCACAAACCTAGCTCTTTCACAATCACCTCATCCTCATCTGGGACTAGAGCTAAGGGCATTGAAGACACAGCTAAAACGAGTCAATCCCTCCTTTCTCCAGGAAATACTGAAGGGTTTAGTTTAGTTTAGTTTAATGATTCATTCATGGGAAGTGAGCATCACTGGCTGGGTTAGTATTTATGATCCATTCTTAATTGCCCCTTGTGAAGGTGGGGGTGAGCTGCCTTCTTGACCCGCTGCAGTCCATGTGCTGTAGGTAGACCCACAATGCCCTTAGGGAGGGAATTCCAGGATTCTGACCCAGTGACACCGAAGGAACGGTGAGATATTTCCAAATCAGGATGGTGAGTGGCTTGGAGGGGGACTCACAGGGGGTGGTGTTCCCATGTATCTGCTGCCCTTATCCTTCAAGTTGGAAGTGGTGATTTGGAAGGTGCTGTCTGAGGATCTTTGGTGAATTTTGATGGATGTAGTGAAGAAACTTCCACACGTGAGAGGCTTCAAACTGTGAGACCATCAACATTAAACAGTTACTAACTAATCCAATCAGAGATTCAGGAAAAACATTTTCATCCAGAGGATGGTGAGAATGTGGAAATTACTTCAACAGGGAGTGATTGAAGTGAAAGGTTTTGAGACATTTAAATTTTGAAATAGATGAGGGAAGAAGGAGTAAAGGGATATGTTGATAAAGTCTGAAGTGTAATAAGTTGAAAATGTTGAAAATCATTTCAGTTGGAGGTTAATCAGAGCCTGTGACCCACAACTCTCTTGCCCCATGTTTACATCACGTTGGAATGGGATTAAAAAAAAGAAACTCACTTCAGAACAGTTGGTGCATCTGCTCCAGAGACAAGGAACTGCATCCGACAGCTGAGATTGGGCTTGACCATCTGATTCAGAGAATTGAGGGAGATGATGATGCCACCAATCCCCTTGAAACAAGAATAAAATTAAAGAGATAGAAATGATGACCCAAACAAGGAGGATGAACAACAAAGAGGCCTTCCTATTCCTAAAGGTTGAACATTTCTTCAATAGATGCATTGGAATTACTAAGGAGTCAAGTGCAGGAACATGTATTATCAAAATGCAATCCAATATACAGGGGCAGGAAATAGTTAACAATTGGAACTAAACTAAAACAAACATCTTAAATTCCTTTTAAAATTTAATATTTGAGCAGAATCGTATTTTGCTAGACCACAAAATTCCAGTAATGACCCAATCTGAAACACAGGGCAATATGGAGGGAGTGTACTGTCAGAGGGTCAGTGCTGAGGGAGTGCCGCACTGTCGGAGGGTCAGTGCTGAGGGAGTGCCACACAGTCAGAGGGTCAGTGCTGAGGGAGTGCCGCACTGTCGGAGGGTCAGTGCTGAGGGAGTGCCACACAGTCAGAGGGTCAGTGCTGAGGGAGTGTCACACTGTCAGAGGGTCAGTGCTGAGGGAGTGCCACACAGTCAGAGGGTCAGTGCTGAGGGAGTGCCACACAGTCAGAGGGTCAGTGCTGAGGGAGTGCAACACTGTCAGAGGGTCAGTGCTGAGGGAGTGCCGCACTGTCGGAGGGTCAGTGCTGAGGGAGTGCCGCACTGTCAGAGGATCAGTGCTGAGGGGTGCAGCACTGTTGAAGAGTCAGTACTGAGGGAGTGCCACACTGTCGGTGGGTCAGTGCTGAGGGGGTGATCCTGCTGATTTAAGGTCCTCCCTCAATGCGTGCCCAGTTTGAGTTAAAGGTGTAAAGCTGTTATTGCAATTTTCCAACTAGCACTCACTGGAAATGTTGCAATGTGTTTATGGGAGCTCGAGGCTGGAGGTTGTTGGTTTACAGGGAATGAACTTGCAGTCCAGCTGGGAACCTCACTCAGCTGCTGGATCCCTGCAGCCTTCCCCAGACAGGATCAGGCCCCGTCCATCATTAATTTCCTCCCATTTGCCAAAATCTTATAGAACTCTCTCACAGCCTCATTGTGATCTAAAGGGTTTTACTGCCAATGAGTTACCTCTGAAGTCTGCTCATTCCTTTCATGTAAAATGACAGACAAGTTGTACATGGTAACATCCCCAAACTGTGAAGTAACAATGACCAGATTATCTGTTTCTTCACCCTGGTCAAGGGTCATTTTCTTTGAAGAAACAGGGAATGAGCACAAGCCCTTGTCACTTCCCATTCTGCTGCTGGAAGCAGAGATTACTCGTCAGCCCCTGGAAGATGGTGAACCAATCTGGGTCCCACTGTTCGGGCAGTATTTGAACCTGGGAGCTCTTACCTGGTGACAGGAGCCCAGTGGAAGGGAATTATTTAACTTCGAGATCCCTCCCACCCCCTGGAGCCAAGAATCATGATTGGAGCTCACATTGTGATGTCAGACATGGTAATTGGGTTACTGGTCAGCTGATCCATTTTGTTTTGTTGTGATTCTTGTATGGAGTTGCTCTCACTCTGAATTATATTGTATTGAGATATTCAAGACATTTTGACACGGAACATCTTCTTACTGAGTATCCCAACACTCAATATCTTGATACTAAGTATTTTGATACTGAGTATCTTGAAGTACTGAGATATTCTGTATCAAGACATTGAGTATTGAGATTTCTGTTTTGAGATATGCAGTATTGAGACATTCGATATCGAGTAATCCTGTATCAAGACACTTGGCATCAAATTGTTCTGAATTGGGTTACTTTGTGTCGAATAATATTGAGTTGAAAGTATGGTGCTGGAAAAGCACAGCAGGTCAGGCAGCATCCAAGGAGCAGGAGAATCGACGTTTCAGGCAAGAGCCCTTCATCAGGAATCAAGGCTTTATGCCTGAAACATCAATTCTCCTGCTCCTCAGATGCTGCCTGACCTGCTGTGCTTTTCCAGCACCACTCTCTCGACTCTGATCTCCAGCATCTGCAGGCCTCACCTTCTCGTTCTTTGAGTAATTCTGTGTTGATACATTCAGTATGGACAGGGCTTTAAACTGACAGAGAGGGTGCAGGGACAGGGTTCAGGTGAAAGGTGCTTTCCAAATCCAAAAAGAAAAGGTGAAGCACCAGAACAGAACAGGGATGTGGCTGAAGACTACAGAAAGGAACAGGAAGGGACAGAGTTTAATGAAAATTGCACATCAGTGGATAGGTTTGTATTATTTCACATCAATCAATTTTGACTGAGTAATTCTGTATTAATTAATTTTGTATGGGTTACTTTGTATCAACTAATGTTTTATTGAATAATTCTGCATCGAGGAATTTTGGCACAGTCTGGTTGATTGAAATGTAAATATCTGTGGGTGATGCAGTCAAAAGATTCGAACAATTGAAGAACTGAATTATATTACCTCCAGCTTTAACAATTTCAATGTGCTTCCTGACTCACCTGGAACTTTCCACTGTTTTTAGATAATTCAAAATCCTGCTGCTCCATATCCTGATGTGGTTCCTGATGTGGCTTTGTAACCTTGTGCTCTCTGGGCAACATCCCTGGTTCAGTGACAACTTCCTTTCCAACTTCTTGTATTCAACTCCCTCGATGTCCTAGGCTCTTACTATTGCTGTCAACCTCTCCAGCTCCAATAACCCTCCCTCCCTATCTCTGTCACCCCCTCCAGCCCCTACACCCCTCCCTATTTCTGTCACCTCCTCCAACCCCTACAACCCTCCTTGTCTCTGTCCCCTCCTCCAGCCCATACACCCCCTCCCTAGCTCTCTGTCCTCCTCCAGCCCATACACCCCCTCCCTATCTCTGTCACCCCCTCCCACCCCTACACCCCTCCCTATCTCTGTCCCCTCCTCCAACCCATACAAGCCTCCCTATCTCTGTGTCCTCCTCCAGTCCATACACCCCCTCCCTGTCTCTGTCCCCCCCTCCAGCCCATACACCCCCTCCCTATCTCTGTGTCCTCCTCCAGTCCATACACCCCTCCCTATCTCTGTGTCCTCCTCCAGTCCATACACCCCTCCCTGTCTCTGTCACCCCCTCCAACCCCTACACCCCTCCCTGTCTCTGTCCCCTCCTCCAGCCCATACACCCCCTCCCTATCTCTGTGTCCTCCTCCAGCCCATACACCCCCTCCCTGTCTCTGTCCCCTCCTCCAGCCCATACACCCCCTCCTTATCTCTGTCCGCCCCCCTCCAACCCCTACACCCCTCCCTATCTCTGTCCCCTCCTCCAGCCCCTACAACCCTCCCTGTCTCTGTCCCCCCCTCCAGTCCCTACACCCCCTACCTATCTCTGTCCCCCCCTCCAACCCATACACCCCTCCCTATCTCTGTCCCCTCCTCCAGCCCCTACAACCCTCCCTGTCTCTGTCCCCCCCTCCAGCCCATACACCCCCTCCCTGTCTCTGTCCCCTCCTCCAGCCCATACACCCCCCTCCTTGTCTCTGTCCCCCCCTCCAGCCCATACACCCCCTCCCTGTCTCTGTCCCCCCCTCCAGCCCATACACCCCCTCCCTATCTCTGTCCCCTCCTCCAGCCCCTACACCCCCTCCCTATCTCTGTCCCCTCCTCCAGCCCCTACACCCCTTCCCTGTCTCTGTCCCCTCCTCCAGCCCGTACACCCCCTCCTTATCTCTGTCCCCCCCTCCAGCCCCCTACAACCCTCCCTGTCTCTGTCCCCCCCTCCAGACCCTATACCCCCTCCCTATCTCTGTCCCCCCCTCCAACCCATACACCCCTCCCTATCTCTGTCCCCTCCTCCAGCCCCTACAACCCTCCCTGTCTCTGTCCCCCCCCTCCAGCCCATACACCCCCTCCCTGTCTCTGTCCCCCCCTCCAGCCCATACACCCCCTCTCTGTCTCTGTCCCCCCCTCCAGCCCATACACCCCCTCTCTATCTCTGTCCCCTCCTCCAGCCCATACACCCCCTCCCTGTCTCTGTCCCCTCCTCCAGCCCATACACCCCCTCCCTATCTCTGTCCCCTCCTCCAGCCCATACTATTGACAGTTTTCTCTGGTGTTTTATTGCTGGCTTGTTGTCACCATCCCAGTTTCCCTCACTGCACTATGGCCAGCTCTGGCTAAGCCATGGGTCTTGCTTGCTGAATCCCTTAACTCTTCTCCTCCTTCCTCTTTGTAGATGCTCCTGAAATCTTCCCTCTTTGATCAAATTCCTGGTCATCCAATCCCCATTTATCTTGTTGTCAAATTTTGTTATGGCCAGCTTTTGTGATACACTTTGTGATGTTTTATGATGTTGCAGGTCTTATATAATGACCTTCCCTCCACCATAAGGTCAGGGGTGGGGCTGTTTGCTGATGATTGCGCAGTGTTCAGCGCCATTCATGACTCGTCAGATCCTGAAGCATTCCATGTTCAAATCCCTCCAAAGCTGGACAATATCCAGGCTTGGACTGACAGTGGCAAGTAACATTCACAACGTACAAATGCCAGGCTATGACCATCTCCAATAAGAGACAATCTAACCACCGCCCCTTGACATTGAAAAGTGTTACCATCACTGAATCCGCCACTATCAACATCCTGAGGCTTACCATTGGCCAGAAACTCAACTGAACTCACCACATAATCACCATGGCTACAAGAGCAGGTCAGAGACAAGGAATACCACAGCAAGTAATTCACACCTCACTCCCCAACTCCTGTCCACCATCTCCAAGGCACAAGTCGGCAAGATGATGGAATACTGCCCACTTACCCCTGGATGGGGGCAGCTCCAATAACACTCAAGAAGCTCAACACTGCCCAGAAAGCAGCCTCGTTTATTGGCACCACATCCACAAACATCCCCTCCCTCCATCATCCGACGCTCAGTAGCAGCAGAGTGTACTGTCTACAAGATGCACTGCAGAAATTAACCAACAAACCTCAGACAGCTGACAAAACTGTGGATGCTGGCATTTAGAAACTAAAACAGAAATTGCTGCAAAAGCTCAGCAGCTCTGGCAGCATCTGTGGAGAGAAATCAGAGATAACATTTCAGGGCCAAGTTCTGAGGAACGGTTATTGGACCCGAAATGTTTACTGTGATTTCTCTTCCCAGACCTGCTTAACCCTTCTGGTAATTGCTGTTTCTGATTCTCAGACAGCACCTTTCAAACCCATGACCACCTTCCATCCAGAAGGACAAGGGCAGCAGATACATGGGAACACCACCCCCTGCAGGTTCCCCTTCACGCCCCTCACCATCCTGACTTGGAAATATATCACCGTTCCTTCACTGTCACTGGGTCAGAATCCTGGAATTCCCTCCCTAGGGGTATTGTGGGTCAACCTATAGCACATGGACTGCAGCGGTTCAAGAAGGCAGCTTACCCCGACCTTCTCAAGGGGGCAACTAGGGACGGGGCAATAAATACTAACCCAGCCAGCAACATCTCATCTGATGAGTGAATAAAATAAAATACAAATTATTGTCGTTTTAGTTGTTAGGTTTGTGGTTCTTTAACATTCACACCACAGGCAAATTTGCACTGTTAGCCCTGCAGATGGAAAGGCTATCACCTAAAGGGACTGGGCTGGCTCAGAGTTCAGCTCCTGGCCTGTTATCTCGCAGCCTGTGGGTCACTTTCATTAACACTTTCCTGTGATGATGCTGATTGATTAAAATGAGGAAATGGTGACATTTCCAACAGCAACTCGTTATCAGTAAGTTTTGATCATAAACTTATTTCTTTTCTCTTACAGCATGAGTTAGTTCAAAATTACACACATGGTCTACATAAACTTTACCATCACAAAGAGGGAGGCCATTCAGCCCAACACCTTGTAGTGGTGCTAGCTCTTCAGGCAGAGCTGTTTAAATTGATCCCATTTCTCTGCTGTCTCTCCATATTCTTTAATGTTCTTCCTTACCCAAATACCTGACTATCCCCCTTTGTGTCAGTCCCCACTTCTGGTCAAATACCACATTGTACCAAGCTGCTGGGTGAACAGGAGAAACTCAGTAACAACCAGACAGGCCCGTGCTGTGGAGTCAGGAGAGACCTCAGGCCTGGGGAAGGGAGGAGAGGGGAGGGCTGGAGAAGGCCCTCATGGTGAACATCCATGTGGAACCTTGGGGTCAAACCCGGGGCTGTACTGAGAAGGAGGAACAGTGTCCCTGCACATTCTGTCAGCAGGTTTTACCCCTGGTGATGCCTATCCCCCCCTCTGTAAAGCAGAGGGAACGGAGACTGAAAACAGTTACTGTGCGATCTGAGGGTGGAAGGGATGTTTATTTGTTTACCTGGTTCCCAGGCAGAAACCTGTGTGGCTTCCTCTTCTGTTTATATTCAGAGTGACAAATTAGACAGGGCTGACCCCAACCACTGAACCCAGCACAGGCAGAGCATCCCACAGCCTTGCCATTCCTATTTTAAGTGGGTGTTGTTTCCCTTCATGAGTAAGATTGGTGGGAGACCGAAGTTCTTGCGAATGAATCATTTCTGGAGTAGTGAGTTTCATACAGTGAAGAGGCCAGGGTTTTCTGGGGAATTGAGTAACTTCCTCACTGAATAGAAAACAGCCAATCTCTGCCCAAACCACCTCTCACTTGCCTGGACCATTCACCAGGAACAGTCAGCTTTGGCGGTTACTCAATAACATCAGTGAAAGGTCAGACATTCTAATGACCTTTCTACTAGGGGGTCATCACCCCCCCCCCACACACACACACACATTGCACATTGTGCTTCATCTGAGGCTGTATATATTTCTACATATCCTGCTCAAGCTGATGGGAGGTGATAGTGATGGAAAGGTGCAGTGATCACGCTGTCCAGGTGCAGCAAAGTAATTCAGTCTCCACCTTCATAAAAAAAACTTCCATTGACACTGGGCCTTTCATAAGAGCTGGACATCCTGATGTACCTAGCTGCCACAGTGTGCTGGCAAGAGGTACAAACACCAAGGCAGCAACTTAACAAATAATCTGTCCTTTGTGATTTTAGTTGGTGGCTAAATATTGACTAAGATCTCATGAGGAATCTGCTGATCAAATTTTAATTAATGGCCGTTAGGTCTCTTATGGCCAGATAAAATAGTTAGCACCTGAAAGGGTTAGCTGACACCATGAGATAAGCTCCATCCATCTTGATATAACTAGTGTATGTGTAAGGAAGCTCCAGCTTTAAGTCTATGTGGCAAGGAGTAATGTAAACTAGCTCTTAAACTAACTTGAGGTCTCATTAGAGACTGCAATGTAACTGTTAACTGCT
This sequence comes from Chiloscyllium punctatum, assembly GCF_047496795.1. NCBI lineage: Eukaryota > Metazoa > Chordata > Chondrichthyes > Orectolobiformes > Hemiscylliidae > Chiloscyllium > Chiloscyllium punctatum. Next base: position 3,207,953 of record NC_092752.1, read on the forward strand.
GTGTAGTAAACCTATTCTGTTCAGCAAGACTGAGCTTCTCTCCTGAAGACTTTATGTGAACTGGGGAAGGCACGGTAGCTCAGTGGTTAGCACTGCTGCCTCACAGCTCCACAGACCCGGGTTCGATTCCAGCCTCGAGTGACTGTCTGTGTGGAGTTTGCACATTCTCCTCGTGTCTGCGTGGGTCTCCTTTGGGTGCTCCGGTTTCCTCCCACAGTCCGAACATGTGTAGGTTCGGGTGGGTTGGCCATGCTAAATTGCCCATAGAGTCCAGGGATGTGTTGGTTAGGTGCATTAGTCAGGGGTAAATGTAGAATAATAGGGTAGGGGGAATGGGTCTGGGTGCGTTACTCTGCGAAGGGTCAATGTGGACCCTACCAATGTAGGGAATCTAATCAAGCTCCCTTTCTCATTGGTTATGGTAACAACAATCAGGAGGACTAGTAGCACCGAATCTAGTAAAAGTATCTCAGGTGGTACTTGGTGAACACAACCACAACGTATACCAGAAAGGACTCCCTGTAACATCGCATCTGAAAAGCCAACATGTCCAATTGTCCTGAGGAAGGGTCACTCGACCTGAAATGTTAACTATGATTTCTCTCTTAGATGCTGCCAGACCTACTGAGCTTTTCCAGCAACTTCTGTTTTTGTTCTGTCCAACAGTGCAGCACTCCTTCCTTACTGCCCTGGAGTGTCAGTCTAAATAATTGTGTGTTCGACCTCAGCTGTGAGATCAACTCAATGACTCTGTTTCTCTCTATCTTCCTCTCTGCAGGTTTACAGGGATAATGCTGGGGATGGGGGAAGGGGTGTCGATGTGGGGTGCTGCTCGGAGGGGCAGTATCAACTGTCAGAATTCTATGATTCTATCAAGTTCTACCCAACAGAATATATCCAGCATTTTCTGTTTTGATTTCAGATTTCTAATGTTTGTTGTATTTTTGCTTTTGGACAATATTCATATGTTGTTTTTTTCATTTTTATATTCCCACAGTAAATGCTTATGTACTTTATTTTACACACCCTTGTCAATAGTGCAGGAGTGCCCCTACTGAACAGAAATGTAATTGCAGTGTGACATGTTTACTCACTAAATCTCCACGATCGATGTGGATGCAGGACTTCATCACAGCAGTTACATACCTGCACTCTCAGACAAGGTTCAGACCATTTGGTTGCAAATATTTACATTAACTAACCTTCCAGAAATAAAATACTGATGAGGGTTTAAGAAATAGTTGGAACAAACATGGTTTTTAATTTCAGAACAAGCACTGTTTTCTGAACATTTGCTGAGGTTTGGTTAAGGATATTTATTTAACGTCCTCCTCCACAGCAGAAAAAAAAATTCCAATAAAGTAGGTACGTTCTTATTTTTTGTGTAGAATGTTATGTTTCCCACAGCTTGGTCTAAAATACAGTAATGCCAGTGTGTACTTTTTATACGTGGCCACAGTAAAAATAAACCCAATCTGTTTTTGTGGACAGCTTGGGTACCACGTCTAACTTTCAATCAGGACCAAGTGGAGAATAAAAAAAAAGATTGCAAAGCTGTTTAAATATAAGAAACCATTAAATGCTCTGAATAGCAAAGAGGGTGCTTGTTTGAAAAGTGAGTCATTATAACTCATTTTAACAGACCCTGTTGGAGGAGAATGGGTGGGACATTCTGCACAATATTATTCTGCAGTGAGTGAAAAGGATTCTGAAACGTAGGTGTGTAAAACCAGAATTGTGCTTGATTTTCTCAGTTTCCCAGTTGACGTGTTGGGTCATTGGCTTTCAGTGCCTCAGTGACTGATACTAGACAGATCATTATCACATCATGGAGTAATCCTCATTGTAGTCAGCTCCTCCTCACCTCAGTAGCAGTGAGTAATTGTCGATCAGACTGCCTTGCACACTGTTTAATGGACATTGCTCACTCAGTCTTGAGTGTAAGATACTGGCCCAGCATTTGATGTCAAAGTAATCATTTTGTTTGATAGGTCTCGTTACTATTTCAGCTTAAATTGTCCAGCAACTTGAGATGAGGGAGCTACTCCCGATCAATGTAAAGGGCCACTAGTTACTGGATAATTTGGGCCACGCACCTCACAGGAGGTCAGCTCTGTATCGCCATGAGTTTCAGAGATTTGATGCTTTTTGTCCATTAAACTCACTGACTCTTTCCCAATATTTATCCTTCAGTCAGATTGGTTGGTCATGATATCACATTCCTGCTTGTGGAATCTTACTGTGCACAGGCTGATTTTCCTGCATTGCAATAATATAATAAAAGTGTCTACCTGATTGTTGTGATGGTGGGAGATTGGGAAGGCATCTATATAAATACAAATTGTTTCTTTATGTATTGCACATTGATCTATGGTGGGACAATGTCCCAAACCAGCTGGGAATCCAATGATAGGAGAAGCTCTGCTGGATATTTTGCAGAATTCCTGGTGATTCCTTTGCAGATAAATTCCTGGAAAGTGTTCACATCAACAACTCTGGCTCAATACAAAGAAGTTATCAGTCTTCACTAGAAACTGAGAACTCCGTTTCCAAGAATAGAAAATGGGTTGGGATCTAAAAGGTTTCCAAAATGTCTAAACATTGCAAGACAATACGTATCCACCTTTTGACCAATCAATGACAAGAGGCGATAGTTAACACATTAAACCAGTTGTGGTCAGATGGCCTGTGAGATAACATATACAGGATAGGACCAGTTTGAACATCCTTTTGCAAACACCAATCAATGTGAAACTTGAACCTGATTTTGAAAGATTTTTATTAATCAAAGACTTTGAGGCATTTCGGGTAATGATGATTATTTGGCTTCTAACTTCCTGCCACTTCAACATAGGAGTGTATTCCCTGGTCACTGTCACTGTCTCTGTCTCTGTCTCTGTCACTGTCTCTGTCTCTGTCTCTGTCTCTGTCACTGTCTCTGTCACTGTCTCTGTCTCTGTCACTGTCACTGTCTCTGTCACTGTCACTGTCACTGTCTCTGTCTCTGTCTCTGTCACTGTCTCTGTCTCTGTCTCTGTCTCTGTCACTGTCTCTGTCTCTGTCTCTGTCTCTGTCTCTGTCTCTGTCTCTGTCACTGTCTCTGTCTCTGTCACTGTCTCTGTCACTGTCACTGTCTCTGTCTCTGTCTCTGTCTCTGTCACTGTCTCTGTCTCTGTCTCTGTCTCTGTCTCTGTCACTGTCTCTGTCTCTGTCTCTGTCTCTGTCTCTGTCTCTGTCTCTGTCTCTGTCTTGCTGTAGTACTCCACAGAAGCTCAGCATGAGCTGGAAGAACAACATCTCATTTTCCGTTTGGGAACCCTGAGTTTGATTTTACCCACTCCACACCCTGCTATGGCATGGGTTACTTTCAGCACAGACTACTCATTCTCTACTATGATCAGCTCCGCCTGCCCAGTCATCCACAATCCCCTGATTGAACTACCCCATTCCTCTCTCTGTCTCTCTCTCTCTCTCTCTGTTTCTATCTCCGGGCTCTCTCTGTCTGAGCTCTGTCTCTGCCTATCCACTCACCTCTCCCTTCTTCCTCCTCAACTCCCAACTTCATCATCAGCAGTAAATTCCAGCTACCATTGGTTCTGAAGAAGGGACACCAGGCTCAAAATATTAACTCTGCTTTCTCTCCACAGATGCTGCCAGCCCTGCTGAGTTTCTGTAATGATTTCTGTTTTTGTTTTCGATCCTCAGCTGCTGCAGCTGTTTAGTTTGTGTTGGTGGTGATCTAGAATTGGATAACACAACAGTGGAGGAGGTTTGAGGGGCTTTTCCCAATGTTTCCGTGGTACATGAGCATCATCCCTCTGTCTGTCACCTCATTGTATCAACATCCTTCTGCTCCTTTCCAGCTTTGACTTATTTCCTTTCTCGTTAAATCCATCTGCAACTTTCACCTTAACTGCTGTGACCATAAAAACCAGGGGGTCACAGTTTAAGGAAACTGGGTCAACCTTTTAGGACTGAGCTGAGGAGAAATGTCTTCACTCAGAGAGTGGGGAGCCTGTGGGATTCTCTGCCACAGAAAGCAGTTGAAGCCAAAACATTGTGTGTTATCAGGAGGGAGGTAGATAATGCTCTTGTGGCTAAAGGAATAAGGGATACGGTGAAAAGCAGGGACAGGCAATTGAGTTGGATGATCAGCCATGATCATAATGTGTAACAGAACATGTTCGAAGGGCCGAATGGCAACTCACATCTTTCCACCATTCAATATCATCATGGCTGGTCTGAGTATGGTTCTCAAATCCCCTGTCCTGTCTGGTCCCCCTTGATAACCCTCAACTCCCTCATCAAACAAAACATCTGTCTCACTCAACTGTGATTATACTCAATGACTCAGCTTCCATTGCTCTTGGGGAATGAGAATTCCAGAGATTAATGACTTTGAGAAAAGGAATTCCTCCTCCTCTCCATTTAAGTGGGAGGCTCCTTATTCTGAAATTGTGTCCTCTTGCTCTGGACTTGCACTTTATCACCCCCAACCCCAGAATCTTATTGTCTCAATAAGATCACCTCTTATTGCCCTAAACTCCAATGAGCATATGCCAAGCCTTCGCAAACATTTCTCATAAGACAAAACCCTCATCCATACCCTAAAGACCAATCTATGAACTGCTTCCAATGCAAGAATATCTCTCCTTAAGTAGGAGACCAAGCAATCCACATTACTGCAGGGCTGGTGTCACCATTGTCCTGTACAGCTGCAGTGAGACTTCCCTCTCTTTATAATCCCTCCCCTGCGCTATAAAGGCCAACATTCCCTTTACCTTTCCGATGCCGTGCTGTACCTGCAATGTTGACCTTTCCTGATTCATGTACAAGGATCCCCAGATCCCTCTGCTCCACACCATTCTGCAGTTTCTCTCCATTTACACAATATTCTGCTTTTCTGTACTTCCTACCAAAGTGGACAATTTCACATTTTCCCACATTATACTCTGTCTGCTAAACTTTACGTTCTCTCTGTCTCCCTTTGCTACCAATCCCCGTATCATCAGGAAACTTGGTGACATGACAATTGGCCGCTCGATCTAAATCACTGTAAGAGTTTGTCAATAGTTGAGGCCCCAGCATGGAGCCCTGTGTCACTGCACTGGGTACAGTTTTCCAAACAATGACCCACTTAATCCTGCCTCTGTGATTTGTAGTCATTATATCGTTTATGTTAATATACCACCCCCAACGGCATGAGATCTTGTGCAATAGCCTTTTATCACACGGCTTTTGGAAATCCACATGCAGGTACATCACACCTACTGACGCCACCTGATTTGTTACATTCTCAAAGACGCAAATAAATTTGTCAAATATGACATCTCTTGCACAGAACCATGTTGACTTTGCCTGGAGATATGATTAACTGACCCAGAGTTTCCTGCCTTCTGTCACCTTCCTTATCTTGGATAATGATGTAGCATGAAGTTTTTTATTCCTCTGGGATCTTTCCCAGAATCCAGTGAATCCATTGGATTTTAGAAGATTACAGTCAATGCACCTATTATTCCCACAGATCATCTCTCAAAACAACTAGTCAGCCATTAGCATGGTCAACTTGATGTGCAATTAACCTCAAAAGTCAAATACTTTTCCAACTCTGATCCCATTTTGACTCTTCAGAATTGACATGATTCTAGATGCCAACAAAAACAAATAATTAATGATTTGGTTCAAAATTAAAGCTAAGCATTATATATGTACAATAATCTGTGCTGTTAAATGATTTTGTGGAAATGTTATCTAAATATTTTGGTTGATGTACTGTTCAGCTCCATCGTTACTGAAGCAACATTGCCCGGGAGAAGTTCTAGAAAGTTCTGCCCATGAGCTCCTTTCTAGCCCCATCCCTTCATTTCAACCCTCCAATTGCAATGCAGCCTTCTTCCCCCAATCACATGGCTTCATTTAGCGATGTGACCCAATCATGTGAGGGGTTGTTGGAAGGTCCTCTCACCTCCCACTAACCCAGAGGTTGAAAGGAAATTGGGCAAGTGTTTGTGACTGGGCCTGGCCATGACTCCGTGACTGGTTTAAACTCTTTCCTTTCTTTGAGATGTTTTTTGCGTCTTCTGTTGTAAAATCCATTATATAATGTTTCCTGCCATTTTGTTATTAAATTATTACTAAATTCCATTGCAACCTCTAAAGGTCCAATGTCACACTTTTCCCTTCTATGTTTTTAAAATTCAGTCACATGATGTGGCTGAGCAAGTATTCATTGTTCATCCCTAACTTCCCCTTGAAAAAGCCATGCAAAGCTGCCTTAGAACATAAAGAATAGAGCAGGAGGAGGCCATTCAGCCCCTCAAGCGTGTTCCATCATTCAATGGGATCATGGATGATCTGTGGTTTAACTCCATATACTGGCCTTTGGCTCATACCCCTTAATACCTTTTGCTGAACAAAAACTTATCCAATTCAGATTTAAAATTAACTCCTGATCCTGCATCCATTGTGGAAGAGAGTTCCAAACCTCTCCCACCCTTTGCATGTAGAAATGCTTCCTAACATCTCTCCTGAACCGTCTGGCCCTCATTCTCAGACTATGTCCCTCATTCTAGAATCCCCAATCAGTGGGAATAATTTAACTTTATTTACCCTGCCTTTTCCTGATAATATCTTGAAGACTTCGATCAGAACACTCCTTAACTTGTTCAATTCTAGAGAAAACAGGCTTAATTTATATAATCTCTCCTCACAACGTAGTCCAACGTAGTCCGAAGTCCAGCGATCATTCTTGTAAACTTACATTGTACTCTGTCCAAGGCCATCTGTCCAACCTAAGGTGTGGTACTCCAAGTGGGGTCTAACCAGGGGTTTCTCTAACTTCAGTATAACTTCCATATCCTTGTATTCCAGCCCTCTCGATATAAAGGCCAATGTTCCATGAGCTTTCTTGGTTATTTTCTGCACTTGTTCATGGCATTTTATGAACTATGCGCCCGAATCCCTGAGTTTCTTTGGATGTCCACTGTTTTTAACTTCATAGCATCTAGAAACTATCTAGAAGTCTATCCTTTTTCAGTTAAAATGGATACCCTCACACTTGCATGCATTGAAGTCCATCTCAGGCCCATTCATTTAGTCCATCAATATCACTGTGTAATTTTATGCTATCATCTACACTGTCTGCAATGCTGCCTAATTTTGTGTCAGCAGCAAATTGGAATAGATAGTTTTTAAATGCCCCTATCCATTTGCTAATAAATAATGAGGCCCTAACACAGATCGTTGTGGGAAACCAACGGTCACATCCTGCCAACTTCGGTACTCACCCATTTTCCACTTTGTCTGTCGCCTGCCACCCAACAAGTTCCCAGCCATGTCAGTGAGTTTGCCCTCAATTCCATGGGCCTTGGCCTTAGTTAAAAGACTCTTGTGTGGGACTTTATCAAATGCTTTATGAAAGTTCATATAAACAGCAGACATAGACATTCCCCTGTCTACTTCGTTAGTCACCCCTTCAAAGAATTTAATCTCATTTCAGCCTCAATGCCTCTCTCCATTACCCTTCAGCCCACTACTAATTAAAAATCTGTCGACCTCCTCCTTAAATTTACCCAATGTCCCAGTATCCTCCGCTTTCTGGGTCAGTGAATTCCAGATTCATGACCCTTTGAGAGAAATGACTTCTCCTCATCTGTGTTTTAGATCTGCAGCCCCTTATCCTAAAACTGGGATCTCTCATTCCAGAACTTTCTCGAACAGTTGCAGTCCATGCACTGTACGTTGACCCACAATGCCCTTAGGGAGGGTATTCCAGGATTTTGACCCAGTGACAGTGAAGGAACAGCAATATATTTCCAATCAGGATGATGAGTGGCTTGGAGGGGAACTTGCAGGGGGTGGTGTTCCCATGTATCTGCTACCCTTGTCTTTCTAGATGATAGCACTCATGGGTTTGGAAGGTGTAGAACATAAAACAATACAGTGCAGAACAGGTCCTTTGGCCCTTGACGTTGTGCCAACCTGTGAACTAATCTAAGCCCATCCCCCTACACTATCCCATCATCATCCATGTGCTTATCCAAGGATTGTTTAAATCTCCCTAATGTGGCCGAATTAACTACATTGGCAGGTAGGGCATTCCACGTCTTTACCACTCTCTGAGTAAAGAACCTGCCTCTCACATCTGTTTTAAATCTGTTACCTCTCAATTTGTAGTTATGCCCACTCGTACAAGCTAATACCATCATTCTAGGAAAAAGTCTTTCACTGTCCACCCTGTGTAATCCTCTGATCATCTTGTATGTCTCTATCAAATCTCCTCTTAGCCTTCTTCTTTCCAATGAGAACAGACTCAAGTCTCTCAGCCTTTCCTCATAAGACCTTCTCCCCAGACCAGGCAACATCCTGGTAAATCTCCTCTATACCTTTTCCAATGTTTCCACATCCTTCCTGAAATATGGGGACCAGAACTGTACACAATATTCCAAGTGTGGCCGCACTAGCGTTTTGTATAGTTGCAGCATGATATTGCGGTTATGGTACTCAATCCCTCTATGAATGAAACCTAACACACCGTATGCTTTCTTAACAGCACTATCCACCTGGGTGGCAACTTTCAGGGATCTATGTACATGGACTCCGAGATCCCTCTGCACATCCACACTGCCAAGAACCTTTCCATTGACCCAGTACTCTGCCTTCCTGTTATTCTTCCCAAAGTGCATCACCTCACATTTAGCTGCATTGAGCTCCATTTGCCACCTCTCAGCCCAATTCTGCAGTTTATCCAAGTCCCCCTGCAACCTGTAGCATTCTTCCAAACTGTCCACTACTCCACCAACTTTAGTGTCATCTTCAAACTTACTAATCCATCCACTGATGCCTGTGTCTAAGTCATTTATAAAAATGACTCACAGCAGTGGTCCCAAAACAGATCCTTGTGGCACACCACTAGTAACCAGACTCCAGGCTGAATATTTTCCATCAACCACCGCTTGCTGCCTTCTTTCAGAAAGCCAGTTTCTAATCCAAACTGCTAAATCACCCTCAATTCCATGCCTCTGCATTTTCTCCAACAGCCTACCATGTGGAACCTTATCAAAGGCTTTACTGAAGTCTGTGTACACCACATCCACAGCCCTACCCTCATCCACATGCTTGGTCACTTTCTCAGGAAACTCAGTGAGGTTTGTGAGATATGACCTGCCCTTGATGAAACCATGTTGACTATCTCCAATCAAATTGTTGCTTGCTCAATGATTATAAATCCTATCTCTTATAATCCTTTCCAAAACTTTTCCTTCAACAGCTATAAGGCTCACTGGTCTATAGTTACCTGGGTCATCTCTGCTACCCTTCTTGAACAAGGGCACAACATTTGCAATCCTCCAGTCCTCTGGTACTAAACCTGGAGACAATGATGATTCAAAGATCAAAGCCAAAGACTCTGCCATCTCCTCCCTAGCTTCCCAGAGAGTCCTCAGATAAATCCCATCCAGCCCAGGGAACTTGTTTACTTTCACTCCTTTAAGAACTGATAACACCTCTTCCTTACTAACCTCAATCCTTTCTAGTCTAATATCCCATATCTCATTCTTCACCTTTACAATATTCTCCTTTTCCTGAGTGAAAACAGATAAGAAATGTTAATTTAGCACCTCTCTGATCTCCACAGGGTCCACACACAACTTCCCACTTCTGTCTTTGACTGGCCCTATTCCTACCCGAGTCATCCTTCTGTTCCTCACATACCTATAGAAAGCTTTAGGGTTCTCCTCTATTCTATTTGCTAAAGGCTGCTCGTGTCCCCTCCTTGCTCTTCTGAACTCTCTCTTTAAATCCTTCCCAGCTAACCTGTAACTCTCCATCGCCGCATCTGAACCATCTCATCTCAATGTCACATAAGCCTCCCTCCTCCACTTAACAAGAGATGCAATTTCTTTAGTAAACCTTATCACTTCCTCCCTGCCTGACAGGGACATACCTATCAAGGACACGTAATATCTGTTCCTTATACTAGCTCCACATTTCCATTGTCCCCATCCCCTGAATCTAGCTACCTCATTCTATGCATCCTAAGTCTTGCCTATTCACATTATAATTGCCCTTTCCCCATCTATAACTCTTGCCCTGTGGCATGTACCTATTCCTTTCCATCACTAAACTGAACATAATCAAATTGTGGTCACTGTCTCCAAAGTGCTCACCTATCATTAAATCAAACACCTGGCCTGGTTCATTACCAAGTACCAGATCCAATGTGGCCTCCCCTATTTGTCGGCCCTTCGACATACTGTGTCAGGAAACTCTCCTGTACACATTGGACAAAACCGGATCCATCCGACGTACTGGAGTTATACCATTTCCAGTCAATGTTGGGGAAGTTACAGTGCCCCATAATGACCACCCTGTTCCTTTCACTCCTACACAGAATCGTTTTGCCGATCCTCTCCTCCATATCCCTAGAACTTTGTGAATGCCTATAGAAAAATTCCCAGTAGTGTGACCTCTCCTCTCCTGTTTCTAACCTCAGCCCATACCACCTCAGTAGACAAGTCCTCGTCAAAAGTTCTTCCAGCCACTGTTATACTGTCCTTGACTAACAAAGCCACACCTTCTCCTCTTTTACCCCATTCCCTGATCTTAATGAATGATCCAAACCCTGAAATCTGCAACATCCATTCCTCACCCTGCTCTATCCATGTCTCTGAAATGACCACAACATCGAAGTCCCAGGTACCTATCCATGCTGCAAGCTCACCCACCTTATTTTGGATACTCCTGGCGTTGAAGTAGACACACTTCAAACCACTTCGCTGTCTGCCAGCACATTCCTGTGACCCTGAAATCCTGTCCCTGTCCTTCCTACTCTCATCGACCTGTTCACTGCAACTACACCACTGGTTCCCATCCCTCTGCTGAGGTAGTTGAAACCCACCCGAATAGCACCAGCAAATTTCTCACCCAGGATATTAGTATCCCTCTGGTTCAAGTGAAGGCGGTCCTGTTTGTAGAGGTCCCACCTTCCCCAGAATGAGCCCCAATTATCTGTTTACCTGAAACACTCCCTCCTGCACCATCCCTGCAGCCATGTGATCAGCTGAGATCTCTCCTTGTTCCTTGCCTCGCTATCACGTGTACTTGTAGAAGAAACTTTGACAGTCCATTTTTTAGATCTTTTACCGATTCTATTTGCTCCATGGAATGGGACAGACAATGAAATAAAGGAACTAGAATTGGACAATGAGGCAAAGGGGAAACAAATGCACTTGGCAGCTCGTTTCCTTGTGTTTCCCCCAGGTCCGTGCTGGGGGGTTACTAACCCTGCAGGATAGTCCTGGTGTCTTCAAGGAAGAAATAGTCATCACCAGGAAACTGCTGTGTGAAATGGCCACATTCTGTATAGAGGCCAGTAACTACAAATTGTGGGTTTAGTTTTCATTTTTTAAAATGCTTCACTTTACTAGCTGTAAAAAAAATGTTCGGAATAGAAGAATAAAGACTTGTTTGATTGAGTGAGGTGATTGAAATAAAGCTTTCAAGGTCTCAAAGTCTCTAGGAACATGTCCAATCAAAGCTGCCATTCCTAAAGTTTGTGAATGATGTTCCAGCCACTGCTCTGTGGGTGACCGCCTGGTCCTGTCCCTCTTTGGCAGAGTGGCTATCCAAATTCAGCTCCAAGTTAACGTTCCAGAGGGCAGCTCAGAAAACATGTCATATCCAGGTATAAGTTGCAGAAAATGCACTCCCTTGTGTCTAGACTAAAGACATGTTTGCAAAAGTGATGAACAATTCAGTTCGCATTATAACTCATTCCTGTGGCTGTGTTGGCAGACTGCTGTCTGTTTTAATCTAGAAGGGTGTCCAAAGAGATTATCTACAAAGTTTCAAAGCTGTGGGCTTGGGCGTTTGGGAGATCTTAACACTCTTCCGAAAAGCTTTTTGAAAAGTGACCAATCTCAGATTCCAAATTTCCCTGATCATTGTTTCATTGTGTACAAATTGGAAATAATGTTCCATTAAATCACAACTGTACGGCATTAAAATTCTTACTGGACAAGTTGAACCAAATTCTATTCCATGAAACGAGAGAAAACTTCTACCAGTTCCACCCAAGACTCTCGGTCATGTTCCACACCCATCCCCATTCACCCATCGCACCCTAATGCTCAAAACCCTGCTCCTTGTCGGCTATACCTTGATTTTAAAATTCCTATCATCCAGTTTTCAAGACCACCCCCCCACCCCCGATATTTCCAGACTGATAACCCTGAGATCTCTGCACTTCTCACTTCTCCCACACATTCCATTTTCTAATCAATTTAATACAGGCTGTGAGTTCAGTTTGCTTTGGAACTAAGTTTCTGTATTCCCTCCCTAAAACTTCCTTCTCTTTTCAGACACACCTATCTGTCTTTCACTCAGCTTTTGTTTGCTAATCGTTTTTGAGGCTGTCCGGGGCCATATCACCACATAACAACGCTATGTCAATGCAGACAACTGTTATTTAAATCAGAAATCTCTCAGACGTGAACTTTATTTCCAAAACACAATTACATTCTCTATAAAGTGTACTATGTTGCTCTATTCCAATTTGGCATAACAGCTAATAAATTATATAAATCATACAGGATCTTATTTCTCTGCAATACAACTGATAGATGTAGAAATAAATCTGTCTGCGGTATTATCAGCAAATAATTAACATCAATGCAATACCTGTAATTCCAAACTGTTCAAATGTTGTTCAGTTATTGACTTTCCTGCATACATTTCCATGCTTGGTTGGGTTTGAGGGACAGAACACAGTTTCTGAACAATGTAAAGGCACACTAAATCCTCTGAGTGACAGGCTGATGCAAATCAGGGCGATGACTGTTCAGGTGCTTCCCAGCACATGGCCTCAATTCAGAAAGGCCAGTGAACGGTCACTTACCTGCAGATCGTCACTGAAGAGACAACGCCCCATCTTAATGCAGAGGTCGGAAAGGTAGATGGCCCACACTTCTCTCCTACAACAACACACTGCTCTTATACTATTCAGATATAGCAGCTTAGGTAAAATCAGTGACATTACTGGTAAAGGGCAGCTATTAAGGTAGATGGCCCACAGTTCACTCCTACAACACCCTGCCCTCTGAGCCTGCAGTGAGAACTCTGTTAGATACAAGATGACCTGAACATTAAGTGCCAAGAATCCTACGTTTGGAGTGATAATACTTTGATTCCTTTCAATTTCTCCAGAGCAGCAAAACCAACTCTCAGAGATTCAGAGATCAATTCTCAATGAATAAGAGATCAATTCTCAGGGATTCAGAGATCAATTCTTGGTGAGCAGAGAGGTCAACCCTTGGGTAAACATAAAGGACACTCTTACAGATGGTGAGGAACTGAAGAGGTTTACTGAATATCCAAAAGCCAGTTCTTTCCCATCAGGGAGCAGAATGCATTTTTGAGAACATTCATGAGGGAAAAAGACACAAGAGCAGGACACTCAACCATTAACAAATAACTAATTAATATCAACAGATACAGTTTAGTCAGGGTCGTGGAGGGAGTGCATGAGAGCAGTGTGGGTGTGGGAGCTGTGTATGTGTGGGTGTGGGGATGGGGATGGCAGGGTGGAGGTTGGGTATGGGGGTGAATGGATGGGGTCCGGGGTGTGGGAGTGTGTGTGGGGGTGAATTGATGGGGTATGAGGGTGTGGGGGTATGTAGGGTGTGTGAATGGATAAAGTGGGGCTGTGGGGGTGTGTATGGGCGTGAATGGACGGGGTGAGGGGTGTGAGGGTGTGGGGGTATGTATCAGGGTAAATGATGACTTGTGGGCGTATGGGGGATGTATGGGGGTGAATGGTTGGTGTGGGGGAGTGTGACGTTGTGGGGTGTGTATGGGGGCGAATGGATGGAGTGTGGAGTGTGGGGGTGTGCAGGGGGTGAATGGTGGGGATGGGGAGTGTGGGGGTGTGTATGGGAATGAATGGATGGGGTATTGAGTGTGGAGGTGTGGGAGTGTGCATGGGGTGAATGGATGGGGTGTGGGTTGTGTGGGTGTGTATGGGGGTGAATGGTTGGGGTGGGGAGTGTGGGGGTGTGTATGGGAGTGAGTGTTGGAGTGTGGAGGTGTGGGGGTATGTATGGGGGAGAATGGATGGAGTGTGGGGGTGTGAGGGTATGTATGGGGGTGAATGGTTTGGGTGTGGCATATGGGGGTGGAGGGTGTGGGGTGTGGGTGTGTGTATGGGAGTGAATGGATGGGGTGGGGGGATGTGAGTGCCCTTCCAAAGTGCTTCCTTGATTGTAAGTCACATTGGGATTTTTTGCCACTCAGCACTTGTTATCTAGTGACTAACATCCCCATTGCACCAGCAGATCCAGGTTCAAGTCTCATACAAGGCACTAGCTGACCATTGAAGGAACATTTATGGGTTGATAGAGAATCCAATATAATCCCTTCCTGACTCGCTCCTAGTCGAATAGAAGCCTAAGCTAGAGCTCTGACCAATTCTTACATTCAGTGAGAATACAGAGGTTGTCCACCTCACATTCACCAGGATGTTGTGTTAGACAGTGGAGGACGGTGTTGTTATCATTTGTTTTGTTTCAGAATTGTTTATTCCAAGCTTTTTCACAAGTAAATAGCCCAGTACAGGTTCAATAACAGCTTTATTCCATAAGACCATAAGACATAGGAGTGGAAATAAGGCCATTCAGCCCATCGGGTCCACTCCACCAATTAATCATGTGATGGGCATTTCAACACCACTTACCCGCACTCTCCCTGTATCCCTTAATTCCTTGTGAGATCAAGAATTTATCAATCTCTGCCTTGAAGGCACCCAATGTCCTAGTCTCCACTGTGCTCCGTGGCAATGAATTCCACAGGCCCACCACTCTCTGGCTGGAGAAATGTCTCCTCATTTTCATTCTAAATTGACTCCCCTCTAATTTTAAGGCTGTGCCCATGGGTCCTAGTAACCCTGCCTGACAGAAACAACTTCTCAGCGTCCACCCTTTCTAAGCCATACATTATCTTGTAAGTTTCTATTAGATCTCCCCTCAATCTTCTAAACTCTAATGAATACAATCCCAGGATCCTCAGCCATTCATTGTAAGCTCGGCCGACCATTCCAGGGATCATCCATGTGAATCTCTGCTGGACACACTCCAGTGCCAGTTAGTCCTTCTTGAGGTGTGGGGCCCAAAACTGGACATAGTATTCAAAATGGGGCTTAGCTAGAGCGTTATAAAGTCTCAGAAGCATATCGTTGCTTTTATATTCCAACCCTCTTGAGATAAATGACATTACATTCGCTTTCTTAATCAAGGTCTCAACCTGCACGTTAACCTTTAGAGAATCCTGGACCCAGATCCCTTTGTACTTTGGCTTTATGAATCTTCTCACCATTTATAGAATAGTCCATGCCCGTGTTCTTTTTTCCAAAGTGCAAGACCTTACATTTATTCACGTTGAATTTCATCAGCCATTTCCTGGACCACTCTCCTAAACTGTCTAAATCTTTCTGCAGCCTCCCCACCTCCTCAGTACTACCCGCCTGTCTGCCGAACTTCATATCATCGGCGAACTTCACCAGAATGCCCCCAGTCCCTTTGTCCAAATCATTAATATATAAAGTGAACAGCTGCAGCCCCAACACTGAACCCTATAGGACCCCACTTGTCACCGGTTGCCATTTCAAAAAATCCCAACTCTCTGCCTTCTGTCAGACAGCCAATCCTCAATCCATCCCAGTAGCTCACCTCGAACACCATGGGCCCTCAACTTACTCAGCAGCCTCCCATGTGGCACCTTATCAAAGGCCTTTTGAAAGTCTAGGTAGATAACATCCACTGGGTTGAAGTATTCAATCTGAAGGCAATGATTGCAAAGTGTCCCTTTGGCTTCTTTTCGAAAGGGAGTGAATGAATGATTTTATTGTCACTGGTGCTCTACAATGAACAACACCGTAAAATACAATGAAAAGCTTCAACCAGAGCCACAATCCGGTGCCATTTGAATATTTTAAGAATCAAAAGATAAAGCTGAAAGAGTCCATCTTCATTTGGCCATTTCCACCATGAGTCCTAAGTTGGCTCACCAATGACGACTGCTCCACCACCCCTCTGCTGCCTGCACTGGACCCACCACCATTGGAGTTGCTGCTCTTCAGGCACCATCTCTTCATCTCTGGGCCCACCTCACCGACAGGAAGAAGAAGTTGTAAAAGAAAAAAGTAAAAGAGAAAGAAAGAAGATAAAAAGAGTGAGGAAAGAAGTCAGGAAGCAGCTGGTCTAGAGCGGATGGGTGCAGGAGCCTGAACGCTGCTTACCTTGTCAGCGCCGCCATCTTGAATGTTCAGGATCAGAGAAACTGTGAGAGTTTGTCATCTGCTGAAGGTTTGAAATGAATGGGTGATGTTGGCCTTGACACAGGGAGGGGAAGTTACAGTGACAGTGACAGTGACACTGTAACTTCCCCTCCCTGTGTCAAGGCCAACTCTCCTGCTCCTCAGATGCTGCCTGAGCTGCTGTGCTTTTCCAGCGCCACACTTTATCAACTCTGACTCTCCAGCAGCTACAGTCCTCGCTATCTCCTGGGGGCGGAGGTTCAATTAAAGGGAAAAAAATCATGAGGAGTCTGGACAGAGCAGGAAGGGACAAACAGTTCCCATTTGGGAATGGGCGAAGAATCAGAGGGTACCAAGCAAAGGGCACCAATTGGCAGAAGGAGCAATGGTAAACTGAGAGTAATTTTGTTCATGAGCAAGTGATTGGGGTTTGGAATGCACTGACTGAGAATGTGGCAGAGGTTTCATCAACTGGAACTTTCAAAAGATTGCCTAAGCAACTGAAAGCCAAAGAATGTACAGAGTTAAGGGAGAGCATTGTGAGATGGGCCAAATTATTCTCACAGACAGCCAACACAGACACAATGGGATAAATGGCCTACTCTATTCTACAACTATTGTGTGGGTCCAAAATCTTATGAAGCACATTTTCCAGTTTATTTTAATGAGGGGGAAAGGATAGAACAGAACAGAAAGAAATATAAAACATTTCACAGTGCTGGAAATGCAAAATGATTCAAAGCCATTTCAAATTAAATCTCAGCTTGTTGAAAAGATCACTGAGTTGGGCAATCCTTGCTGTCTGGATTCTGATTATGTACTTTTAGCTCTAACTCAAATCTGACTGATTGTTGTTGGCTGAGTGCCAACAATTCCCAACCTCATATTGAAGTTTACTTGGGCTGTTTGTTTCTATCTGTGCTGTTCCAGCCTGGGGAAAGACCACAACAAACTAGACACCAATTGTGCAACTACAAAAAAAAAATAAACATTGCAGATTCCAAACAATACCCACTGATCCCCTGGGTGTTGCTGGGATGTGGAAGTGTTAATGTGAGGGTTCAAGGATATCATTATTTTGAGAGGCTTAGATAAACTATGATTTTGTTCAGTTCTGTGGTGGATGGGATAGCACTCTCTCACATGTTACTCAGAGGATTGTGGTTTCAAGTCCCAGACTGACATAATGTGTATAAACAGAGCTGACACACCCAATATGGTCCTCAGGGAGAGGTGGAGAATTCAAAGTGAAGCTATCAATGGTGCAATGATTACAATTGGAGATACACCAGATTCCAGTGACAGGGCACTGCTGAAGTCTCAAAGATTACAGGGTGGTGGGGGATTACGGAGATAGGATTGGTTATCAAACACGTTACAATTGTGCAAATGATCTCCTCTGAATTGAGAGAGCTGCAGTGTACATCTTTTTCAGTTCTGTTCACCAGCACAGGACCTCTGTTCATTTCACTGAGTCTGGGGGAGCTTCTCAAGCAGGAAATACTCCCGATAATGACATCACTCCCAAATCCCCTCATTCCCAACTCCCGCCTCACTCCCAAATCCCACCTTAATCCCAACTCCCAACTCTCACCTCACTTCCAACTCACCCCATCACTCCTAACTCCCACCTCACTCCCAAATCCCCCATCACTCCCAAATCCCCCATCACTCCTAACTCCCACCTCACTCCCAAATCCCCCATCACTCCCAAATCCCCCATCACTCCCAAATCCCACATCACTCCAAAATCCTGTCTCACTCCCAAATCCCATCTCACTCCCAAGTCCAACATGACTCCCAACATCCACATCATTCCCAGCACCCACCTGTTTCCCAATTTCGACATCGCTCCCAAATTCCACATCAACTCCCAGTCCCGACATCTCTCCCAGCTCTGGTATTACTCCCAACTCCACATCACTGTTAACTCTGACACCTCCACATTGAATTGAGCCCAGGTCTCATTAGCAGCTCACCAGTTCAGTTCAGTCCACTGTCTTGGACTCTGCTGCAGTTTTATGTTCACATTTTTAGAAGAATGTCTCAAAGAGGGAGCCTCAATTGGAAATGGAGCAGGAATGAGGGAATTCAGGGGGGTTCCTTTGAGAGATTGAAGGATTTGGGATTATTCTCCTTAGAGCAAAGTGGGAGGTTTACAAGAAATTTAACTGAGATATTCTAAGTCTTGAAGTGTTTGACTGAATAAATAAGAAGCTATTCTCACTTGCAGGAAGGACACAGGTTTGAAGATTGGTAGGAAATTGAGGAAGTTTCTTTTGACACAGTGTGTTGTTATGATCTGGAATGCACTGTCTGAAAGGCTAGCACAGATTTAAGAATAACTTTCAAAAGGGAATTGGGGGAATACTCAGCAGTGAGAAAATCTGAGGACAGAACTTGGGCACTCAGAGACTAAGGGGAGACGCTGTTAAAGTGATGTGTAGGCACATTCAATTTGGTTTGAATTGATTTGATTTGATTTATTATTGTCCCATGTACTGAGATACAGGGAAAAGTACTGTTTTGCATGCTAACCAGACAAATCATACCCTACATAAGTACATCAGGATAATAGAATAGAATGCAGAGTATAGTGTTACAACAACAGAAAAGGTACAGAGAAAGATCAACTCTTTTATATAAGAGATCTATTCAGAAGTCTGATAATAGTGGAATTCGCTTCCTAAGGGGTATTGTGGGTCAACTTACAGCATATGGACTGCAGTGGTTTAAGAAGGCAGCTCACCCCCACCTTCTCAAATGTAGCTCGGGATGAACAGTAAATGCTAGCAACCCCACATCTCAAAAATGCTGAAAAGTAGTTGTGTGCAAGTTCATTATTATTTAGGATTTTTTAGATGTAGATCTGATGTATCTTCTGTCTCATGGAAGAGGGTGGAAGAGAGTCTAACTGGGTTGGAGGGGTCTCTGATGATGTTGGCTGCTTTCCTGAGGCAGCTGGAATTGTAGATGGAGTCAGTGGATGGGAGGCTGAGCTGTGTTTATGACTCTGCAGTTTCTTGCAGTCTTGGTAGAGCAGTAGACAAACCATGCTGTGACGCATCCAGATAGGATTCCTTCTACGGTGCATCAGTAAAAATTGGTAACACCCCTTGTGGACATGCTGAATTTCCTTAGCCTGCTGAGGATGTAGAGCCATTGCTGTGCTTTCAGGACTGCTCTGTTCTGGGCTGTCGGAGTCAGTTGGGTCCAAGCTGTATGGTACAGACTGACGACAGGCTGGTAAAGCCATGTGAAACAAAGAAGGAATGAGCACAGATAGCACAGGGATGATGGTGGCCACAAGAAGTTGAAGGGCTACAAGGGAGGATAGGGATTTGAGGAAATGGAGGGGTATCAGAAGGAGAGAAGTAGAATGAATGGTATAAAGTGCAGCCAGAGAGAGAGAAAGATGTGAAAGGGAAAGGTAGAGTCAGTAATTGCTGAAACACTGTGGGAGCTTCAAACACATTCCATTTGGCTGGAATTTGGGGAAGCACAGTGGCTCAGTGGTTAGCACTGCTACCTCACAGCACCTCACAGCACAGCACGTAATGTAATCTAATCTCTCAGATTCAATTCCAGCCTCAGGCGACTGTCTATGTAGAGGTTGCACATTCTTTCCATGTCTGCATGGGTTTCCTCCCAAAGAGGTCCAGGTTCGATGGATTGGCCATACTAAATTACCCATAGTGGCCAGGAATATGTAGGCTAGGTGGGTTAGCCATGGTTTATGGGGACAGGGTGGGTCTGTAGGATGATTTTTGGAGGATCAGTAAAGACTTAACAGGCTGAATCACTCCTATCTGCACTACGGCAAATCGATTATTCATTGCAATCATCCAGAAACATGAGCCTAGGCTTGTGTCTATGTCTGTCATTCAACAATATTAAAATAACATGATTAGATTCCCTACAGTATGGAAACACACCACTTGGCCCAACAAGTCCACATTGGCCCTCCAAAGAGTAACCCACCCACACCTCTACCCTATATTTACCCCTGACATTATGGACAATTTAACATGGCTCATTCACCTGACCTGCACATCTTTGGATTATAAGGGGGAAGACAAGAAGGGAACCCACACAGGCAAGGGGGAGAATGTGCAAACTCCATGCAGGCAGTTACCCAATGCAGGGGTTGAACCTGGGACCCTGGTGCTGTAAGGCAGCAGTGCTAACCACTGAGCCACCATGCCACCCACCCTGTGCAATTGTTACATCATGCTCCAAACATCCACACAATTAAAATCACTCCTGAACAAAAGATTTTCTGAAAATATTTTATTGAGTAAAATTTATCAAATGGATTCAACAAGAGCAGATACAAGCAATCTACACAAACAAGTCCTATTCATTAGAATAACATTTTAAAGCCTTTTATTTCTCACAGATATGCTGATATACAGATAATATAAACATGTACAGATCAACGGGTCAGCACTGTCTGATACAATGTCTAAGTCCTTAATATCATATTTCTTTGATAGCTTAACATTAAATGCTACATAAAACGGATGTGCCCTAATATTTAAAAGTTAATTTGTAGTAAGCCACCAATGCCCCTTTAACAGGACTTCCAAAACAAAGATCATTTCCATCTAGAAGGACAAGGAGCAGCAGATACATGGGAACACCACCCCCTGCAAGTTCCTCTCCAAGCCCCTCACCATCCTGACTTGGAAATATATTGCTGTTCCTTCAGTGTCACTGGGTCAGAATCCTGGAATTCCCTTCCTAAGGAGCATTGTGGGTCAACTTACAGCATATGGACTGCAGTGGTTTAAGAAGGCAGCTCACCCCCACCTTCTCAAATGTAGCTCGGGATGAACAGTAAATGCTAGCAACCCCACATCTCAAAAATGCTGAAAAGTAGTTGTGTGCAAGTTCATTATTATTTAGGATTTTTTAGATGTAGAACCACCTTGGTAGAATCTTGAGGGTGTTGATGAGGAACTGTTCAGAACTTTGTATGATGTAACCTATACAACACCAGAAACCTTATGCCCCAAATAAAATAAATGTCTTTAAGCTGTAAAAAGAAAAGTGCTCCCTTCTATAACATGTGCAGTCATGAAAGTGAGCAGAACTGTCCATCAGCACCACGTTGAATAGAGCAAAGTCTAGAACATGGACAAGGAACCAAACCTTACGTCCACCATCTCTTTTAATTCAGTTAATCAGCATCCTGGAGGACCAGGTAGGGATTACTGTCCTCTGAAACAGAAAGAATAATTCACACTGAATGAATTTTCAGAAATCTCCATAACAATTACTCAAACCAGAACTAGTCTTCAAATCTTGTACTTGTCATCACTAAGACCATCTAACGTCACCTCAAGAGAGTGAATCCTCACCTTAACCTGCCTCACCAGGCAGGAAAGAAATGGTCGTGTGAGGGAGCCTTGGTTGACGAGGGAGGTTGAATGTCTAGTAAAGAGGAAGAAGGAGGCTTACATAAGGTTGAGGAAACAAGGTTCAGACAGAGCAGTGGAGGGATACAGGATAGCCAGAAGGGACCTGAAGAAAGGGATTAGGAGAGCTAAGAGAGGGCATGAAAAATCCCTGGCGGATAGGATCAAGGATAACCCCAAGGCATTCTATGCATATGTGAGAAACCTGAGAATGACGAGAACGAGGGTAGGTCCGATCAAGGACAGTGGTGGGAGACTGTGTATTGAGTCGGAAGAGATAGGAGAGGTCTTGAACAAGTACTTCTCTTCAGTATTTACGAACGAGAGGGACCGTATTGTTGAAGAGGAGAGTGTGAAACGGACTGATAAGCTAGAAGAGATACCTGTTAGGAAGGAAGATGTGTTGGACATTTTGAACAACTTGAGGATAGACAAGTCCCCCGGGCCTGACGGGATATATCCTAGGATTATGTGGGAAGCAAGAGAGGAAATTGCAGTACCGTTGGCAATGATCTTCTCGTCTTCACTGGCAACTGGGGTGGTACCAGGGGACTGGAGAGTAGCGAATGTTGTGCCCCTGTTCAAAAAAGGGAATAGGGATAACCCCGGGAATTACAGGCCAGTTAGTCTTACTTCTGTGGTAGGCAAAGTAATGGAAAGGGTACTGAGGGATAGGATTTATGAGTATCTGGAACGGCACTGCTTGATTAGGGACAGCCAGCACGGATTTGTGAAGGGTAGGTCTTGCCTTACAAGTCTTATTGAATTCTTCGAGGAGGTGACCAAGCATGTGGATGAGGGTAGAGCAGTGGATGTAGTGTACATGGATTTTAGTAAGGCATTTGATAAGGTTCCCCATGGTAGGCTTATGCGGAAAGTCAGGAGGCATGGGATAGAGGGAAATTTGGCCAATTGGATAGAAAACTGGCTAACCGGTCGAAGTCAGAGAGTGGTGGTAGATGGTAAATATTCAGCATGGAGTCCAGTTACAAGTGGAGTTCCGCAGGGATCAGTTCTGGGTCCTCTGCTGTTTGTAATTTTTATTAATGACTTAGAGGAGGGAGTCGAAGGGTGGGTCAGTAAATTTGCAGATGATACAAAGTTAGGTGGAGTTGTGGACAGTGAGGAGGGCTGTTGTCGGCTGCAGAGGGACTTAGATATGATGCAGAGCTGGGCTGAGGAGTGGCAGATGGAGTTCAACCCTGCCAAGTGTGAGGTTGTCCATTTTGGAAGAACAAATAAGAATGCGGAATACAGGGTTAATGGTAGGGTTCTTGGTCAGGTGGAGGAACAGAGGGATCTTGGGGTCTATGTACATAGATCTTTGAAGGTTGCCACTCAGGTGGATAGAGTTTGTAAGAAGGCCTATGGAGTATTATCGTTCATTAGCAGAGGGATTGAATTCAAGAGTCGTGAGGTGATGTGGCAGCTGTACAGGACTTTGGTTAGGCTACATTTGGAGTACTGTGTGCAGTTCTGGTCGCCTCACTTTAGGAAAGATGTGGAAGCTTTGGAGAGGGTGCAGAGAAGATTTACCAGGATGTTGCCTGGAATGGAGAGTAGGTCGTACGAGGATAGGTTGAGAGTTCTCGGCCTTTTCTCGTTGGAACGGCGAAGGATGAGGGGTGACTTGATAGAGGTTTATAAGATGATCAGAGGAATAGATAGAGTAGACAGTCAGAAACTTTTTCCCCGGGTACAACAGAGTGTTACAAGGGGACATAAATTTAAGGTGAAGGGTGGAAGGTATAGGGGAGATGTCAGGGGTGGGTTCTTTACCCAGAGAGTGGTGGGGGCATGGAATGCGCTGCCCGAGGGAGTGGTAGAGTCAGATTCATTGGCGACCTTTAAGCGGCATTTGGATAGGTACATGGATGGGTGCTTAATCTAGGTTAGATGTTCGGCACAACATCGTGGGCCAAAGGGCCTGTTCTGTGCTG
This sequence comes from Chiloscyllium punctatum, assembly GCF_047496795.1. NCBI lineage: Eukaryota > Metazoa > Chordata > Chondrichthyes > Orectolobiformes > Hemiscylliidae > Chiloscyllium > Chiloscyllium punctatum. The sequence continues at coordinate 3,231,619 of NC_092752.1, forward strand.
TATTGTTCTATGTTCTATGTTCTATGTTCTAACCCCTGCCGATTGTCTTGAGTGAGTATCTCTAAACTACACATTCTTCCCTTATCACTGCTAAAGTGCAAAATGGTAAAAACTGTAGATTGAAAATTCAGACCAAACATCAAGATGGCATTGTGAGCGTATCTACTGTTAGAATCGACTGTTGCTGATCGAAGGAGGCAACTCTTCACCACCCTCCCTAGGGCAGCTAGGGATGGGTGATAAACGCTGGGTCCAGCCAGTATCATCCACATTCCCCGAATAAATAATCAAACACAACAATCAGCCCAGCCACTAAGATCAATTTCATTGTTGCTAATGGAACAGAGAAAATAAGCATTCCAGCTTAAAGGTTAGACTTAGTGTAAAGCTACCGTCACTTAGTTAGCAAGAACAGAGCAGAAATATTACCTGGATCAGGTAGGCCCTTGAGCCCAGTGGCCTGGCTCAGAGACAGGGACACTACCATTGTGGCACAAGAGCCCAAAGAACAGCCCAGGACGTATCTGACACGAGCATGCAAGTTGTTCATGTTGTTGTCAGTAAATCCACCCTCAGGTGATACTCACCGGCTTCATTTTGTTCACTGCTATCTTCATTTGGTTCCTCGTCATTCTCCTCCTCACTGGAATCAGCTTCTTCAATTCCATCAAAGTCATAATCATTGGAAAGGCCAATTGAGTCCACATCCACTAAGCTGAAACCAACATTCCAAGCCTATGAACGGAAGGAAATGATTCCATCAGTATCCTGGGCTGAATGACTTTCAAAGAGATTGGAAATTACTTTGAAATTGTAGAATAGGGACTGGGCCAACCCAATGTTAGTTAGTTTTTTTAAAGCATCCATAACAAGGTGTGATCCTTAGAAATGTGACAACTGAATGTCGGTACAGACTGTTCCAGATCCTTCACCCACCTGCTCAGACATGCTGGGACCCACCTCTCAAAGCCAGGTTCCTGGATCAGCACAACAATTTCAAGGTACATGAGGCTTTGACTTTGGTCCTCAACTAATTATTTGCTAAAGTGGCTGAATTCGGACAAATGTTCAACTGTATGTGGAAGATCCTTGCTGCAAATGTTGGAAAGTGTTACCCAGCCTGTTCGGGAGGTTGGGGAGAAAGAGACAAAAGGTGTGGTGCTGGAAAAGCACAGCCAGTCAGGCAGCATCCGAGGAGCAGGAGAGCCGACGTTTCGAGCATAAGCCCTTCATCAGGAATTCCCGAAACATTGACTCTCCTGCTCCTCAGATGCTGCCTGACCGGATGTGCTTTTCCAGCACCACACTTTTTGACTCTGATCTCCAGCATCTGCAGTTCTCTCTTTCCCCTGCGCTTGGGAGAAAGTGTTTGGAGAGAGTCTGGCAACCAGCGGGAAATATGAGATGTTGCATTGGGAACAGGAGTCTTTGGCACTGTGGGAATCTGAGGAAGGAAGCTTGAGGACATGCTGTTTTACAACTATTGGCATTTTTGGTTCAGGCACAGCTGCTCAGTACTGAACTTGGAGGGTTCCAACTCGGATATATCCAACAGCAACACAGAGAGGGAGAGAGAGAAATGAGTGGAAGGAAAGGGGGCAGGGTGGGCTGTAGTAATTGCTGTGGGAAGAGGGTAGTGAGGAGCAGTAATATCACACTGACCAGTGGGCCGAATGGCCTGTGTCTCTGATGTCATTGATGCCAGAGGTGTTGCAGCATTCTTGGAGAGCACTGTTCTTAAAGACACCAAGATGTGAATCAGAATGGATTCTCACCTGACCACATCCAGTGTCATCGGGTGAAGATGGGATTAGAGCATTGATCTCAATGATCATATTGTATGGCAGAGCAGGTTCAAGGGGCCAAATGGCCTACTCCTACTCTTGTCTTCAATATAAGAGGGTGAGAAGATTCAGCCCCTTATATCATATTAATAATTAACTAATCTCTTCAACTACCTGGCTGTAAATTGCAAAAACAGAAGAAAAATACCTCATCCTGTTCAGTTTGATCACCTTCGTCCAAATTTCCATTTGACATTTGCTGATTGGCAAATTGTTCATTATTCATGTTTCCATCATGGTTCACGTCCAACCTGGTCAGTTCAGAGATTGTGTTTTGTTGGTTCAGCCCCTTGTGGCTCTCACTGATCACAGAATCATCTTCAACGTTTGAGCCCAATGGGTCCCCTTCTTGCACAGAGTCAGTGTATGGGAGAACAGGTTGCTCTGGATTCAAAACATCAGTCTCCAATTCCTGTTCAACCCCAACATCCACAGCATTGGGATCAACACTTGGTGTGAAAGGTCCCTCATTACCTGGTAGAAAGGAGTCCTCATTATCTGGTGCGAACGGTTCCTCATTATCTGGATCTCCAGGGAACTCATAACCCGGCCCACCATATGGGACATTCTCATAGGGCATGAAATCAGTATATTCCATACTGCTTGAATCTTCAAGTGAAACCTCAGAACTTATGCTGAGAGGTCTAGGATTGCTTAGCACGGAATATTCTTGTGGATCACCTTGTCCCACAATATTATCTTCCTTTATCTTGGAGAGTTCGGAATTGGAATTCCTTGAAAACCCATTATGTACAGGTCCATAGTTTGGATACTGAGGGAAGTTTGGATACTGAGGGAATTTGTTGTAGCTTGGGAAGTAGCCAGGGTATTGGGGATAGATGGGGTAATATGGACTGAATGGTAGCCTGGGGTATCCAGGCTGAAAAGGATAATAAGGTCTGTATAAAGGTGGATAAAACTGTCCATAATAGCGATAGTAATTCTGTAAGTACAAAAAAAAGACACAATATTAACAAATACTCTTGAAGGTTATTGTAAAACTAGACTGAGGCGAAAAGACACAATAGAAAGAAAGAAGTGAAATGTCCATATTCAAAACCTCCAAACGGTCTCAAAAATGTTCCACTGAGGTTTCATGACTTGAGAAATAACATTATTAACTTTGGGTGGACATTAATTCCTCACAAACTAGGAAGTGGACCCTAAGTTGAAGGACAGGGGTATATGTTGTGGTGAGAAAGCGTGACCATTTTCTATTCCAGTCTTACCGACGGTTCCTGCCTCCACAGTGATTGGCTGCTTTCAGCCTGACTCCAGCTTCTGAGCTGCTGAAACCTGCATTTCTGGGCCCCAGGACTCAATAAGGTATAATTGCTTCAACTATTAACCTGGGCTTGATGGCAACATCATGGCAGATGGTGGAATTTGAATTTAATAAGGATCTGAAATTAAAAGTTTAATGATGTTGATTGTCAGGTAAAACCCATCTGGTTCATTAGTGACCCTTCAGGATGGAAACTGTCCTCCCAACCCAGTCTGGCCCTACATGTGACTTCAGACCCACAGCAACGTGGATGACTCTTAACTGCCCTCTAGGCAATTAGGGACGGGCAATAAAAACTGGGCCCAGCTAAAACACCCACATCACTTGACTGGTTAAACAAAAATGTTGATGCTTGAGTTGAGGTAGATATCAATGACTTTATTGATTAGTGAGGAAGGCATTACTCCAATCCCTGTTCCTCATAGAGCTTTGTATCTGTCTCCATCGCAATCAACTACTTCAGAAAATGAACACACAAACCGATCACCTGCCTACTCTATTCCTGTGAGAAAGTGAGTTCCACAGATACTGAAGAGTCAGATTTGAAAAGTGTGTTGCTGGAAAAGCACAGCAGGTCAGGCAGCATCCGAAGAGCAGGCAAATTGATGTTTCGGGCATAAGCCTCATTCCTGATGAAGGGCTTTTGCCCGAAATGTCGATTCTCCTGCTCCTCAGATGCTGCCTGACCTGCCATGCTTTTCCAGAGCCACACTCTCGACTCTAATCAATTCCTGTGTCTTTATGAATTGCCTTGACACATTTCTGTGAACATTATAGCTTTATTGTAAATAACTTGATATTTAAAAAGCAGAATAAAATGGCAGTATGGTAAGAATAAAGGAAAATGAGAGTTTACCTCCCGACTACCACTCTCCAGGTCTCTGGCTTTCCGAAGCTGTGAAAATGAAATGGAGACCAATGTTAATAACATTGTGAAGTGTACAATGGAACGGTTAGGATTGTCTCTGTAACAGAATAACATCCTCTCACTTTCAGGTTTCCCTGTGGGGATGCCTTTGGGATTTTGGAGAAATTACTAATATTCCTGGTGAGAATCCTCCAGGGTTTCTCCTGTTACCCACTCTTGGGTTATCCTTACTCTGAGGTTGGGTAAGCAGGATTCCGGGTTGCTGACCTCTGTTTTCCTTTCTATCCATAATTCCACCAACAGTTTCCATTTCCATTTCCATCTGGGGTACATTGACCATTTCCTGAACTTCCTCAGCTTCCTCTGTCAAACGCCCCCCAAACTGATGAGGAAACCCAATGGAATCAGCCTAGCCTTCCCCGGGGGTTGACAACAAAGACTTTCACAAGTCAGTGAAAGTCATGGTGTGATCAGTTACTATTTCCACATTCTTGTACAGACCTGGGCTGTAGGTCAAGTGTTTTATCAAATCCCTACAGTGTGGATACAGGCCCAACAAGTCCATGCCAACCCTCTAAAGAGTAACCCATAGAAACTCATTCCCCTGCCCTATATTTACCCTATGACTAATGCTCCTAACCTACACATCTCTGAACACTATGAGCAATCTGGTACAGCCAATCCACTCTATCTTGCACATCTGTGGACTAATAGAGGAAACTAGAGCAAAACAGGGGGAAACGTGCAAACTCCATCTAGACAGTTGCCTGAGGTGGGAATTAAACCCGGGTCCCTAGCTCTATGAGGGAGCAGTGCTAACCACTGAGCCACCATGCCACTCCTTTTCTGACACAGAAAAGCACAAGAGAAATACCACTGGCAAGCCCTTGCTTCACTTCTCTGATTCAGTGAGAAGGCCATTGCTAGTGTTGTTTTGTAATTTCAAAAATAAATTTTATTCCTAACAGTATCTTTATACAGATCCATTGTCACTGAATGTTGTTCAGTTCTGTGCAGTAGCACATAAAGAACAAACGGACACTGGAGTTTGACTCTACCCAACAAACAAACCCAAGACATTCCTTACTTGTACAAAATTATATTTACACATATTTCGACCTTGAAGCCAGCTTAGGCAAACTCCCATGTGCTGAGCTGTAATAGACTGGGCACTCTGTCTCTACATTCAGCTTGTGTTTACTGATCCAGAGCAGAGAAAGAAAACATGAAAAATTCACTCTGAAACTCTCCTTGAAACACAACAGCATCAACTTTAATGACTGCAAGGAGTTTGCAAACAATCCGGTTTCCTCTCACAATCCAAAGATGTGCAGGTTCGGGTGAATTGGCCATGCTAAATTGCCCATAGTGTTAGGTCAGAGGGAAATGGGTCTGGGTAGGTTACTCTTCGGAGGGTTGGTGTGGACTTGTTGGGCCGAAGGGTCTGTTTCCACACTGTAGAGAATCTAATCTAATCTAAAATGATGATATGTCCAGCAAGCTGCCTCTCACTGAGAGACAGACTGTGTGTGACATCAACAGGATGGGTGGAGCTAATGCAACCAGATTGTTAACCCCTTCAGAATCAATGCCTGATACAAAAGTTTCTACTTTATTTTCATGAGCAAACATCTTCTTATTTTGAAAAAAAAGCTGATACTTACAGGACTGGCCAATACCACGACCACCAGGCACAAAGTCAAAACCAGAGTTTGCATCTTTCTGTGCGGATTTGGATCTGGAAAGCAAGAACTGGGTTCATTCAAAATCAGGGTGCAAAATGGGAATTGGACAATGGTTCCGAACAGTCACTTCCTCTTTTATTCTGATGACAATAGATTTCCCCAAGAGGCACTTGATAAGGTTCTCATTTAAGAATATTATGGAAAATGAAAGCTCATGATTTCAGGGGTAGGGAGTGAAAGTTGTCTGACTCAGAAAACAGGATGTAGAAATAAATAGGTATTTTTCAGGTTGGCAAACTAAAATAAGTCATGTGCTGGAACCTTTAATGTTCTCAGTTTTTATAAATAAATTGAATGAAGGAGCTAAAGATTTATTTGTCAAATTTGCTGATGACACATAGAAACATAAAAATAGGAAGAGGAGTAGGCCATTCGGCCCTTTGAGCCTGCCCTGCTATTCAATAGGATCATGGCTGATCCACCTACTCCAACCATCTGCTGCAGATTTTCCAAAATATCCTTGAATTCCTTTCACCCCAGACAAGACAACAGGCTGGAAACTCAGCTGTGACAAGGACATAAGGATATGGATACATTATGGGAGTGGACAAAAAAACCTGGCAAATGGAATACTGTATGATGTGGGAAAACGTGAAATTATCCATTTTGGAAGGAAGAAGGTAAAAAGGAACACATTATGTAAATAGTGAGAGATTGCAGAGGGATCTTGGTGTCCTAGCAGGTCCAACGAATAACTAGGAAGGTGAATAGAAGGTTATTATTTATTGAGAGGGGCGGTGAAACTGTGTCTGGTGTCCTGTGTACTGTCACCTGGCTTAGAGAAGGATGCCAATGTGTTGTTGGTGATTCAGAGAGGTTTCTCAGGCTCACATCTGACATGAGCAGGTTGTCTCATGCGGCCTTTACAAGGGTAAGAGGTGATGTGACTGAAACATGAAAGGCCCAGTAGGACCTTGACAAGGTGGATATGGAGGTGGCCTTTCCTCTTGTGGGTGAATCTTGAATTGGGGTCACTGATTAAACATCAGGGGTCACCCCTTTGAAATAGAGATGAGAAATTTTCTTTTCCTTTAGAAGGTTGGGCCTTTGGAACTCTTTTCTTGAAAAGGTGGTGGCAACAGAATCCTGAATATTTTATGGCAGAGATAGATTTGTGGTTAAGCAAAAGGATGTTGCGAAACTTGAAAGGGTTCAGAAAAGATTTACAAGGATGTTCCAGGGTTGGAGGATTTGAGCTACAGGGAGAGGCTGAACAAGCTGGGACTGTTTTCCCTGGAGCGTTGGAGGCTGAGGAGTGACCTTATAAAGGTTTATAAAATCATGAGGGGCATGGATAGTGTAAATAGAAAAAGTCTTTTCCCTGAGGTCGGGGTGTCCAAAACTAGACGGTATAGGTTTAAGGTGAGAGGGGAAAGATATAAAAGGGACCTAAGGGGCAACCTTTTCACGCAGAGGGTGGTGCGTGTATGGAATGAGCTGCCAGAGGAAGTGATGGAGGCTGGTACAATTACAGAATTTAAAAAGCATCTGAATGGAGTATGAATAGGAAGGGTTTAGAGGGATATGGGCCTGGTTCTGGCAAATGGGACTAGATTAATTTAGAATACCTGGTCGGCCTGGATGAGTTGGAGTGAAGGATCTGCTTCCATGCTGTACTGCTCTATGACTCTATAAAAGGTTATCAGAAATAGGCAGGAATGTGGGTTTGAGCCTCAGTTCTCCAACGCTCCTGTGAAAACAATCCAAGTTTGTCCAACCTCTCCTTCTAGCTAATACACTCCAATCTGGGCCATATCGTGGTAAACCTCTTCTGCACAGTCTCCAAAGCCTCCAAATTCTTCCTACAGTGTGGTGACCAGAAATGTACATAATACTCCAACTGTAGTCTAACTCAAGTCTTATAGAGCTGCAGCATGACTTTTCAATCTTTATACTCAATGTCATGACCAATGAAGGTAAGCATGCTTTACTACCTTATCCAACTGTCCTGTCAGTTTCAGGCAGCTATGGACTCGTACCCCAAGATCCCTCTATATATCAAGGCTTTGAACAGTCCAGCCATTTACTCTACACTCTCCTCTTGCATTTGACCTCCAAAATGCATCATCCCAGACTTGTCTGGATTAAACTCCATCTGCCAATTCTCCACCCAACTTTACACTGATCTATAACCTGTTGTATCCTTTGACAGGCTTCCTCACTATCCACAACTCCCTCTGTTCATGTTGTCTGCAAGCTCACTAACCAGACCACCTACATTTTCATCCATGTCATTTAACATTTATTATAAACAACAGGGTTCCCAGCACTGATCCTTGCGCACCACTGGTCACAGACCTCCAGCCAGAAAAATGTCCCCTGTTGCCCTTCTTAAACAAAGCAACAATGTTGGCTATTCCCTAGTCCTTCGCTCCTGTGACTAAAGAGGATACAAAGATCTCCAGAAGGCTCTAGAAATCTCCTCCTTGGCCTCCCTCAGTACCCTGGGATAAATTCCATCTGATTTTGGGGTTTTATCTAACTTAATGTTTTTCAAAACACCCAACACCTCCTCCTTCTTAATATCAATGATTGGATTGAGAGAAATAGATTGGTTGTGGAGATGGACAAGGTTACAGAACCGTGGAGGGCAAATCTGAAGAAATTTGAACTCAAGAATGTTAAATGTGATGCTTTGTGGGAAATCAGAACATCTTCAAAACATTCCTCTCTCAGTGGTCCTGAAATTTGATGGCTGAGTGGGGTTGGGGGGGAGGAAGCTGGGAGGTGAATAGGGGGATGTGGGGAGTTAGGCAATGATGGGTCACTGAGAAAGAGGTGACAATGAGAGAGGGTGAAGAGTGGGAGGATGGTGATGAGGGATTGGTAATGCAGAGGAATTGGGGGAGGGGCAGTGCGGGTTCAGGGGGAATCTATCACTGTTGGCTCTAAGTGAGTGTGTTCTGTTTTCTGTTTGCTTGTTTTTTTCTTTGGCAGTGTAAACAGAACGCTCCCACAGTCTCTCGTTTGATGACAGCTGCCAGGAAACCCACTGTACCAGTGCCAGGGCCATGAGGAATTCAAACTTCAAATCCTGCCTGTGACTGGCTGGTAAACCACAGCTCAGGACCCTGACAACATGAAAGCAGAGCGGTCAACATGATATCAGCTTCTTGTGTTCAGTTAAAGTTGTGTCTTTCTAACGTCCCCAGGTTTTAGGAAGGTCACTGCTCAGTCAAAGTGCCTGAGTCCGACATCATACACGTTGTGGTAGAGACACTGCTCAACTTAAACAGAAGGAAAATTGGAATCATGTTATAACCCATTGCACACACCCTAAAATAAAATGGATAGAAGATAAAATGTTCTCTTGTAACTTTCTCTTTTCATATCCATATCGCTGCTGAGGGGTGACCTTATAGAGGTTTATAAAATCATGAGGGGCATAGATAGGATAAATAGACAAAGTCTTTTCCCTGGGATGGGGGAGTCCAGAACTAGAGGCCATAGGTTTAGGGTGAGAGGGGAAAGATATAAAAGGGTCCTAAGGGGCAACCTTTTCACACAGAGGGTGGTATGTGTATGGAATGAGCTGCCAGAGGAAGTGGTGGAGGCTGGTACAATTACAGCATTTAAAAGGCATCTGGATGGGATTATGACTAGGAAGGGTTTAGAGGGATATGGGCTGAATGCTGGTAAATGGGTCTAGATTAGGTTAGGATATCGGGTCAGCATGGATGAGTTGGACTGAAGGGTCGGTTTCCATGCTGTACAACTCTATGATTCTAATTGCCAAGTGTGTAGCAGTTTGTAACAATGCTGTAAAAATCTTTAACTTCTCAGGTTAATTACGGACAGGATCTTGGGGATTGAGACATCTACTGTCTGATTATACACAATTACTGGATGTATTCTCCCCTCATTCTGGAAATTGTCTCGAGCAACTTGTATCCAACCCAGTCTGAGCAATCCTCCTCTCACTGCTGGACTGTGCAGCCTGGGATCAGGGCCTGTTCAGCTCAGGAACACCAATCCTTCAGGATACAGAGTGCAGATTAAATCAAGCTCTGTCCTGGAAACAAAGGGAGACTCTTGTGACCATGTTGGTGCCTCCCTCAGTGCCCTACCCCCCGCCGTGGGTGGAGCACCGTTAAGAGGAGAGCTACAACAAGCAGCCAAACTATGAGGAACATAACCCTCCTGTGGCCTTGAGGATGGATCATCTGACAGTGACTTGACCACAGCTAACACTGAGACCCCGTACATTCATTCTATCAACCAGAGGGGTCGGGGAGCACCCATTCCACTCTCCTCTACTTCAGGAATGTGACAACAGGGTAGGGGGGAGACAGAAGAGGGTACTGGGGGATGGAGGGGAGAATGGGTGTAGGGGTGTATGGTTGGTGGGAAGGTATTACTCCCAAACTCTCAGAGCAGGAGTGTTGCGACAGAGTTGTTTCTTGCCCCACCATTTAAACCCCCAAAAGACCCAAAGGCCACTGGACACCTTCATTGTCCCCTCCCCCCACCCCACCCCACCCCACCCCACCCCACCACTGGGGAAATGGGAGACAGGTTGGGGATTGGTGATGAGGTAGTGGCACTGCAGTTTACTAGCCCCCCACCAAACACATTGGAGGGCGGTGTCAAGGTGCCTGATGGAGGGACCCAACATCATCGAAACATAGAGAATAGGAGCAGGAGGAGGTCATTCAGCCCTTCCAGGCTGCTTTGCCATTCAACTAAATTATTTCCCACTATTTGGGGTTTCATTGACCAACCCATTCCCTCCCTGCCAACATGCCCACCTCAAATTGCCCTAATTAAATATCGCTCACTGAGCTCTGGAGTAGGAATGGCAAGGCTGTGGGATGCTCTGCCTGTGCTGGGTTCAGTGGTTGGGGTCAGCCCTGTCTAATTTGTCACTCTGAATATAAACAGAAGAGGAAGCCACACAGGTTTCTGCCTGGGAACCAGGTAAACAAATAAACATCCCTTCCACCCTCAGATCGCACAGTAACTGTTTTCAGTCTCCGTTCCCTCTGCTTTACAGAGGCGGGGATAGGCATCACCAGGGGTAAAACCTGCTGACAGAATGTGCAGGGACACTGTTCCTCCTTCTCAGTACAGCCCCGGGTTTGACCCCAAGGTTCCACATGGATGTTCACCATGAGGGCCTTCTCCAGCCCTCCCCTCTCCTCCCTTCCCCAGGCCTGAGGTCTCTCCTGACTCCACAGCACGGGCCTGTCTGGTTGTTACTGAGTTTCTCCTGTTCACCCAGCAGCTTGGTACAATGTGGTATTTGACCAGAAGTGGGGACTGACACAAAGGGGGATAGTCAGGTATTTGGGTAAGGAAGAGCATTAAAGAATATGGAGAGACAGCAGAGAAATGGGATCAATTTAAACAGCTCTGCCTGAAGAGCTAGCACCACTACAAGGTGTTGGGCTGAATGGCCTCCCTCTTTGTGATGGTAAAGTTTATGTAGACCATGTGTGTAATTTTGAACTAACTCATGCTGTAAGAGAAAAGAAATAAGTTTATGATCAAAACTTACTGATAACGAGTTGCTGTTGGAAATGTCACCATTTCCTCATTTTAATCAATCAGCATCATCACAGGAAAGTGTTAATGAAAGTGACCCACAGGCTGCGAGATAACAGGCCAGGAGCTGAACTCTGAGCCAGCCCAGTCCCTTTAGGTGATAGCCTGGGAATATTCATTTAATATATCATACTTATTCATCAACAGGATGTAGGTATCTCTGGTCAGGACATTGCTCATCCCTAATTGCCCAGAGAGCAGTTAAGAGTCAACCGCACTGCTGTGGGTCTGGAGTCACATATAAGCCTGACCAGGATGGTAGTTTCTTCTCCTGAGGGACATTAGTGAACCAGATGGGTTTTATCCCTAACAATTGCTTCATAGCCATTATTAAACTTTTATTTCCTCGTTTTTAATTGAATGCAAATTCCACTCTCTGCCATGATATGATTCAAACCCATGTTGCCAGAGCATTACCTGAGTCTCTATCAATAGGTCCAGAAATAATGCCACATGGCCATAACCTCCCCTAACATGGGATTACATTTATCTATTCTTGGACATGTGCCCTGTACTGAATCGAATTTCATCAGGTTACAGTGGTGTGCCAGTAATGTCACTACCTGTGGGCTGGGGGGGGGGAAGCTAGGTTCAAGTGCCATTGGTGATCTGTTGTGTTATAACATCTTCAAACTGGGAGATTTAAATACCTCAGTCTAATTCCCATTGCACATCGTGGGTGGATGGTGAGTAACAAGCCTGCTCACAGACTAGATTCCGAGGTGTTACCTCAGGAGCTTCCATTTTGCATCCACATGGAATCACCTGAATCCACTGGAGAATCTGGCTTCAGATGCAGCTCAATCCCACACAATCTCCAGATTGTCTCAGTTCAAGAACACCTTTGCCAAAGTGCTCACTTTCCCTGCAGCACCTTTAACAGTGTTACCCAAATCAAGCATTGGTTACACTTCCAAACAAACTGACTGGTGTACAGCAGTGGGAACGTTAAGTAACTGAGTAGAGTCTCAAATCCAGTCACTTCCAGTGACATTCAGTCAGCCTAGCCACAGCGAGGGGGACTAAACACTCTCATGAACAAAGGTTACTTTCTGTGACTGGCTCACTTTCACTGACTTGACAAAACCACCTTCGCTATTAAAGGAATGTTCCTTAAATTAAAGAAAAATAAACAAATAGGGCTCTCTCCGCTCTGCTGTCTCATGGGGGATTTTATGCTTGACATTATACAAAGATTCAAAGAAATTTGAACAGTTACTGAAACCAAAGCAGTTTTGAGGATATTTAATATCCAGTTTCTCAACTACGCCAAAGTGGAAACTCAACTCCTATCAAAGTCCTTTCTCCAATATCCATTTCTTGTGTGATCTGATTCCCTGATACTGTCTCACTCTTACAGTAACCCCATCCTCACTGCTACAACAGACTGCCTTGAGATGACAAGGAAGGTGTTCGCCAACAAGAAGATAATGCACTGACAAAAGAAAAGGGAAGGAAGCAGCAAAATCAGTTAAAATTCTCTCTGGTGCAGAGGGAGGGAGATTCAAGTACAAAATGTGAACATTGCAGAAGCTGGAAATCTGAAAGGAGAATGATGGAGATTCTGGATAAACTCAGCGTGTCAGGCAGCACTGGTGGAGAAAAAAGCTGAGTTAATGTTCCAGATCAATGATCTTTAAACTGATATCTAACCCTGAGACTAAACTCCTTCCTACTGTCAGGTCAACAAGATTTATTCAATGTTCAAGATGCGAACAAGTAAAAACAAAGAGAAACTGCACACTGTGTGAAAGGATATAATTGTGTAAACTCTAACCAAAGTGTGTACTGTTAAATAAATCAAATTATTATGCTGTATTCAGCTGAGAATTCCCTTATAAAATGTTTTAAATAAAATATTTACTTGTGCATACTGCTCTTGAAAAACATTTCACAAGGAATTAATGCATTTGGGTTCACGACTGTTATCCCAAGGGCAGAATTCTTCAGCAAGCTTTTTTTTAAAAATTGCAGCAAGGTGTGTTGAAATGAAAGTAGGCACCTCCCATTTAAATATCGATGAGGTTCTGGCTTTCCCCTTCTGCTGGAGACAGATGAGATCAGGAAGTTCAGTAATCATGGTGCAATTTGTACAAATGCAACTTGAAGATTGTGAAGAATCTATACAGCCTAATATTACTGCTCAGAGTGCAACAGGTAAATCACAGCAGCTGAGTGCTAGCTTCTGAACAGAGATGTTAAACACCAGCACTGAGGACAGAGCCATCCACCTCAGTAAAACCAGACAGCACTGACAATAACTACCTGCACTTCCTACAAATGCTCCAGGTGATTTTTAAACTCCCCAGAAGCTTCCTATCATAGCCAAAATGTCAATGAATAGATGTCCAAATTACACAATTCCTGACAGTTGACAAGTACATTTCTCTAATTAAGTTTAGGAATACTTCCAAATATTTTGAATGTGACCATTTTAGTCTAAACAAACTTTTGCGATGACAAATCCTTTTCCTGAGGGAATCTCCAAAACACAAGTCATTATTGCATACAAACTTTTTAAAAATTACTTTAGATCAGTTTAAATTATTGTCCATTTTTTTCTTACAAATGATGACAAATGCTTTCAGTTCTTTCTTCAAAGATATAACATTGGTGAGCATTTCTTAAACTGTTAAATTGATATTTCAGTAACTCAGTTATTGTACTTGAATAAACGTAACATGAAGGAGATTAACATATTTCTCTCATTACCTCACCACTTTAGAGAGATGCAGAGATCACTGGAGTCAAATAGGGTCTGGCACAAAGTCTGTCTCAGCTGTGAATGGACTAAACCGTGCTGGAGAAGCAAGATCAGTCTCAGTGTCTGAGCAGCGTTCAGCCTCTGGAAACTTATCCTCCCGGGTTTCAGACCCTGCCCTAGTCACAGCCAATCACAGCTTCCAGGATCTGATGAAATGAGGTGTTACCACCACCATTAACCCTCCAGACATTAGTCACTGAGAGGTGGGGGGGGGGGGGGGGGGGAGGTGAGAGCTTCATTTACCCTCAGTTAATCTTTGCTGACTGTGCACAGGTTGATCAGAATTTCTTAACTTGTGCTTTATCAAAAACCCAAAGACTTCGAACTTAGGAAAGGTGGATGCTGGAGATTTCGAAATAAACGCGGAGAATGTTGGAGAAGCTCATCAGGTCTGGCAGCTTCTGGGGAGAGAAAAACAGAGCGAATGTCTCAAATCCAGTGACTCTTCATCAAAACTGAGAACAAGTCAGGAGTGTGTTTCAAGACATTCTATATTTGAAATATTAACTCTGTTTCTCTCTCCACAGATGCTGTTAGACCTGCTGAGTTTCTCCAGCAATTTCTGTTTTTATTAATACAGTAAAGGTTTGGTCCTGACAATTATTCAATATTCTGATCGATCAGTTAGCTCTTGTTGTTGATGTCTTTGGTAAAGATGTCAATGTTGTTGCTTTAAACAAATCATTTGCATATATATTTAACCATTCATGCTCCCTCAGTGTGGGTTTGATTTGGTTTCTCTCCAGTTGCTAATGAATATGGGTTGGCTGTAGGGTCGGATCTGCGTTATGTAATGGACAATTCCAGAGTAATATCTCAATGTGTTGTTCGTGAAGAACATTCCCATAAGTGTCAGTGCACTCTCCCTGCTCCTTCCTGATCCTTCTCTACACTGGCAGTGAACACCAGTCAGACCCACAGATTCCATTTGTTGATTGTTTCCAGGGAGTTTGAAGAAATTCCATATCCCTGCTTCACCTTCCCAGCCTTAGCTCCAAGAAACTGATCACGGACATCATTGATGGATGGTTCATGATATCAGTGACATCACTGACACCCCTCCAGTGAGAGGAGAGACATTTTGAAGGTTTCTCTATGTTTTACTGTCTACTGTTTGTTCCTGGAAGGGGAGAGAATGTTGGTCATTTCCCATCGCGTCCAGGACACAACATTCACTCCACAGCATTGGGTTCAACATTCTCACGCCAGTGAAATTAAACTGGGCAAACTCTCATGAGCTGACAATATTAAACTGTAAATCTCCATTTTTCATCACTGTTCTATTAATGGCATATTGTCAACGTTGGAATTAAACATTCCATGGGCCAATAGATGATACAGTATTATGGTAATGAGGGGAGTTGGCAGTGTCACTAGGACATTAATAGAGAACCTTGGTCTAAAGCCCTACGACATGGGGTCAAATCTCACCATGGCACAGGCCTCCCAGCTGCTAGGACCCAGGAGAAACCGGGAGTCAGGCAATGCAGTGAATTGTTGGGAGTGGAGCACAGTCAAAGTGCTAGGGGCTGATAGGCCTCAGATGAATCTATGTGTCCTTTATCTATCAGTGCAGCCGAGAACAATGGGGAAGCCCATCACCAGGGTTTACTTTGTGCAGCCGAGCAAAATTAGAGTTCAGAGAAATGCAGGGGGTGGTGTTCCCATGGACCTCCTGGCCTTGTCCTTCTAGATGGAAGTGGTCGTGGGTTTGGAAGGTGCTGTCTGAGGATCTTTGGTGAATTTCTGCAGAGCATCTTGTAGACAGCACGCTCTGCTGCTACTGAGCATCAGTGATGGAGGGAAGGCATGTTTGTGGATGTGGCACCAAACAAGCGGCTGCTCTGTCCCGGATGGTGTCAGGTTTCTTGAGTGTTGTTGGAGCTGCCCCCATCCAGGCAAGTGGGGAGTATTCCATCACACTCCTGAGTTGTGTCTTGTCGATGATGGACAGGCTTTGGGGAGTTAGGAGGTGAGTTATTCACTGAAGGATTCCCAGACTCTGACCTGCTCTTGTAGCCACTGTGTTTATGTGGTGAGTCCAATTCAGTTTCTATTCAATGGTAACCCCCAGGATGCTTGTATTGAGACATTCAGTGATATTAGCATGATTGAATGTCAAGAGGTAATGGTTAGATTGTCTCTTATTGGAGATGGTCATTGTCTGGCATTTGTGTGTTGTGAATGTTACTTGGCAGTTGTCAGCCCCAAGCCTGGATATTGTCCGGATCTTGTTGCATTTGAACACGGACGCTTCAGTGACCGAGGAGTCATGAATGGTGCTGAACATTGTGCAATCATCAGTGAACATCCTCACCTCTGACCTTACGATGGAGGGGAGGTCATTGATGAAGCAGCTGAAGATGGTTGGGCCTAGGACACTACCCTGAGGAACTCCTGCAGAGATGTCCTGGAGCTGAGATGACTGACCTCCAGCAACCACGACCATCTTCCTATGTGTCAGGTCTGACTCCAACCAGTTGCATGTTGTCAGGGTCCTTAGCCTTTGCAGTATCCAGTACTGAAAATGTGTTGCTGGAAAAGCGCAGCAGGTCAGGCAGCATCCAAGGAGCAGGAGAATCGACATTTCGGGCATTAGCCCTTCTTCAGGAATCAAAATTCCTGAATTCCTGATTCCTGAAGAAGGGCTCATGCCCGAAACATCGATTCTCCTACTCCTTGGATGCTGCCTGACCTGCTGCGCTTTTCCAGCAACACATTTTCAGCTCTGATCTCCAGTGTCTGCAGTCCTCACTTTCTCCCAGTATCCAGTACCTCCAGCTATTTCTTGATGTCACGTGGAGTGAATCGAATTGGCTGAAGACTGGTCTCTGTGATGTTGGGGATCACTGGAGGAGGCCGAGATGGATCACCCACTCGGCACTTCGGGTCGAAGATTGCTGCAAATGCTTCGGCCTTATGTTTCACACTGATGTACTGGGCTCTTCCATCGTTGAGGATGGGGATATGTGTGGAGCCTCCTACAGTGAGTTGTTTATTTCTCCACCATCATTTGGAAGTGAATGTGGCAGGACTGTAGAGCTTGGGTCTGATCTGTTGGTTGTGACATCACTTGCTGCAGATGCTTTGACATGCGAGTCGTCCTGTTTGGTGACTTCCCCAGATTGACACCTCATTTTCAGGTTTGCCTGATGCTGCTCCTGGTATGCCCTCCTACACTCTCCATTGAACCAGGGTCGATCCCCTGGCTTGATGGTAATGGTGGAGTGGGGGATATGCTGGGCCATGAGATTACAGATTGTGCTGGAACAGTACCTCATGGATGCTCAGTCTTCAGCTGCTGGATCTGTTTGAAGTCTGTCCCATTTAGCAGGGTGATCGTGCCACACAACACAGTGGAGGGTATTCTCAATGTGAAGGTGGGACTTTGTCTCCACAAGGACTGTGCGGTGGTCACTCTTACCAATACTGTCACGGACAGATACATCTGCAGCTGGCAGATTGGTAAGGATGAGGTCAAGTATGTTTTTCCCTCTTGTTGGTTCCCTCACCATCTGCTTCAGATCCTGTCTAGCAGCTACGTTCTTTAGGACCTGACGAATTCGATCAGTAATGCTGCAAATGAGCCTGTCTTGGTAGTGGACATTGAAATTCCTCACCCAGAGTACATTTTGTGCTTTTGTCTTCCTCAGTGCTTCCTCAAAGTGTTGTTCAACATGGAGGAGTACCAATTCATCAGTCGAGGGAAGATGGTACGTGGTAATCAGCAGGAGGTTTCCTTGCCCATGTCTAACCTGAAGCCATGAGACTTCATAGAATCCAGAGTCGATGTTGAGGACTCCCAGGGCAACTCCCTCCCGACTGTATCCCACTGCCAGTGGGACAGGAAATATCCAAGGATGGTGATGGTGTTGTCTGGAACATTGCCTGTAAGGTATGAATTTGTCAGTATAATTATGTTAGGCTGTTGTTTGTCTGGAATGAGTTAATTAATTAATCTAACCGGTGGTGAGCTAGAGGCAGATCAAGCAAATATCTTCCTAATTCTCCCAAGTACATGTGACTCTCAGTTGTGAACTCAGAGAGTGTATAACATTAAAAGCCCTGAGTCGGGGCCTCCTCTGTGCACAGGACTCCCTCCAGCTGAACAGAGCTATTGCAAGCTGCTGAGAGCCTTGATGAGAGGTTATGGTCGAGACTGGAACAAATGGGAAAACAGAGTTGTTTATGTAACTTGGAGGAGGTTGGAAACCTCATTGGGATATTCAAAATGGGCCTCAGCAAAACTATTGACAATTTTAGGGTGTTGTTAACATGGGAGTGGAGATGTAATTTTGAATCTGGTGGGCAATATTTATTCAAATTCCAGAGCTGTGAGACTGTTGAGGGAGGAGGTTGGAGGTAAATAATGGGGGTTATTATAATGGGTGCAAACAGATTGGGCAAGAATCTGCTCATGTTGTGGAATGGTTTGGAGGCACCAATCAGCAGAGGTACAGACTCAGCTGCCTGCAGTGTTGGGTTGTATTTACAGAAACAGGCAGAAATCTTTCCACAACGAGACTGTTCACCAGCTTACTTACAGAATGTCTCTCATGAAGTATCTCATTCTGAACGCTCAAACTACACAATCAGGGCCAACATGGGACTGAGATTCCAAGTTATCTAGGCATTCTGTATTTCTTTCAGAATTTTCACCCAAATCGTTTGCTCTGAGTGGAACTGTGCTCCCCCAAACCTTGTTGTGACAATAAGTCCTTACCAAACAGCAGATACATGGGAACACCATCACCAAGTGAAGCTGATCATGAGCAAATTGCCCCCTTGAGAAGGTGGAGGTGAGCTGCCTACTTGACCCACTGCAGTCCGTGTGCTGTAGGTAGACCCACAGTGCCCCTAGGGAGGGAATTCCAGGATTCTGACCCAGCCACACTGAGGGAACGGCGATATATTTCCAAGTTAGGACGGTGAGTGGCTGGGAGGGGAACTTGCAGAGGGTAGTGTTCCTATGTATCTTGTCCTTCTAGATGGAATTGGTCATGGGTTTGGAAGGTGCTGTCTGAGGAGTCTTGGTGAATGGGAGCTGTATTGAGGGAGGAGGAAAGTAACCTACTTGTGGAATATATTGTTCATAAATCACCTTTCTACAATGTGTCTATTCCACACTGGTTATAAAGCTGCTGCTTTCTGTTTATTTCATTAAACAATGATGGATCAGTGAGTCAGTGACAAGAGCAGGGCTTGGTTTCAGTCTTGTCAATGTTTTTTAGACCTAATTTGAATTTGTATAAAATTCTCCATCTACAGACAAGGTGGCCGAGGTTCCTGGGGCTGCTTTGTGAAGATTCGAAACATCCGGGCAGCTGATGTCCTTCAGATCTTGTGACTGTATGCTGATGCTGTTGAGGCATCAGTGCGTATAAAATGATAGTTTGTAAAAACCACTGGGGCTGTGGTTGATTTGGAGCTGTGATGAGTTTAAGGATTAAATATCCACACTGAAAATGTGAAAAACCTTTCGAGAGGCAGTGTGTTGTCACTTTGTCCATTTCATCTGGGGACCCAGAACTTGGCCTAAGATCTCACTATCCATAACCTACACCAACTCTCTCTGATTATAAATATCAGCAGCACTACACACACTCCTCTTGATAGATTGTATGTGGCTAGTTTAAGAGCTCTCTTCTGAGATTGAATAGTTCAAGGTGCTTTAGGGCTAGCTAACTCAGTGGGACAGGATGGCCGGGACAAGTGTCATTGGGGTCTTGGAGTCTGTCCCTTTATCTTGGTAAATATTGGGATCATGGTGTAAAGCCTTTATTTCAAATGTCAGAGAGAAAGAGAGAGGTACATCTCAATCTTCCTTCATTACCTATCACCTCTGCATTATCCTTCAGACTAAAAATTAATCTCTTGTTAATTCCTGTGGATAATGTGTAGGTTCAGATTTTGGTGGCGTGTGGCACCTTATACTAACCTATAATTGCACAGCTTGGGTTTGACGATATTTTGCCAAGAAGCGTGCTGAGGGAGTTGGTAACATCCTGTTCACAACAATAACTCTATCAGGTGGGACTAGATTGGGTTGGGATATCTGGTCGGCGTGGACGAGTCAGACCAAAGGGTCTGTTTCCATGCTCTACAGCTCTATGACCCTATAATAGGAGCATAATCCAGGGACTGACTGCCTTCCTTAATCAATAAGATATGCACATCAGAGCAAAGCAGGGAATGCCAAGGAATGAATTAATTGCACTAGAATCAAATCTCAAAGACAAAGAGAAATAGAGAGAGAGGGAAAGTCAGAAAGGAGAAATAAGAAACAAAAAAAACATTTTAAAATTTTAAATTTCCTAAAATAATTCACAAGCAAAAGGATAAAACTGCTTTATTTAAATGTGATTACTGTCTGGGAAAATAAGGTCACCCACACCCACCAACCCCATCGCCCCGCGGCTGAACACTTCAACTCCCCCTCCCACTCTGTTGAGGACATACAGGTCCTGGGCCTCCTCCATTGCTGCTCCCTCACCACCCGACACCTGGAGGAAGATCGCCTCATATTCCGCCCTGGGACCGTGCAACCACGCGGGATTAATGTGGATTTCAACAGCTTCCTCATTTCCCCTCCCCCAACATTATCCCAGTCCCAAGCCTCCAATTCAGCACCGCCCTCCAGACCTGACCATCTCTTTCCCCTCTGACCTATCACCTTCTCCCTCACCTTCATCCTCTATCACTTTCTCAGCTACAGCCCCCACTCCCTCCCATTTATTTCTCAGTCAACCCACAAGCCTCATTCCTGATGAAGGGCTTATCCAGAAACATCGACTTTCCTGCTCCTCAGGTGCTGCCTGACCTGCTGTGCTTTTCCAGCACCACACTCTCGACTCTGACCTCCAGCATCTGCGGTCCTCACTTACACCTCGTTATTAACAACAAAGAATTGGAGTTTCAAAGGAGAGGTTTACCTTATTGAAAGGTATAAGATCACAAGGAGATGTGGCTGAGAAACTACTGAGCACCGTCCCTACCTGTGAGAGAGAGCAGACCCAGGGATGGGGGGGTGGGGGGAACAGCTTAGAAACAAGGGAATTCACCCCCGTTCAAGACAGAGACAAGGAGAGCCATTGTACTGTCACCTTTTCTTTGTGAAACTCTCATCCATGGGAGTGGGGGGAGGGGTGTGTGTGCTGGAGGCAGGTTATTGAATATTTTTAAGGTGGTGGATCGATTCTTGACTAATAAGGGTGTTGGTTGGGGAGAGGAGTGGGTTAAGCCAGGAAAGTGGGGCTGAGCCGACAAGCTGTGATCTTATCAAGTGGCACAGCAGGTCATAAATTTATAGAGTCTCACAGCACTCCCAAAGACAGGCCCTTCAGCCCAAACTGATCCATGCCGACCAAAATGTCCACCCGCTCTAACCCCGTTTCCCTGCACTTGGCCCATACCCTTCTAATCCTTTCCTACCTATGTATTTGTCCAAATGCCTTTTAAATGTTGCTAATGTACCCACCTCAGCCACTTCCACTGGCAGCTCATTCCATATGTGTACTGCCCTCTGTGTCTGACAGACCAAATGGTGTATTCCTCACCTGTACTTGTTTCAGCCTTGGGAAGGTCCTTACACTGATAATCACTAGGCTTAACTTTCTGCAGCAAGTGTTGAAAACTCCTGGGCTATCCTCATGAGGTTAGTACCACAGAGACAACTCACCCAGCGACCTGTCGTAATGTGCGACTCAAATGGAGCCTCTCATTTCTCACAGGTTACTGGAATAACTCACATACTAATTATAATTAGCATCATTAAACTCTGCAGTATTTATTCTGTACTTCTGTTTCCTACAACACAGCTGTGACTGCGCTTCAAATAAAATCTTTGCTGTCTGATTGTCATGAAGCACTTTAGGGGAATCTGGTGGTCATGAAAGGCGCTATATAAATGTAAGCCTTTCTTTTAGCAACTTCTTCTTTCCATGGAGGTTTTGTTTAATTCAGGTGTTTCCAAGTAAGAAATATTTATTGGCGATGGTGTGCTGGTCGTGGTTCAGAGGACAGTGGATTTTGTCTGGGAATCACATCAGACTGGGTTCAAGACACCTCCCCCTGTTAGGTTCCCTTCTTGAGATTCTTTCGGGCTTGATGCAACTGCAATACGCCAACTTCTGTGAAGAGTCATGGTTTATTTCAGCAAGCACAAGTTTTTGGAGGATCACTTAACACTCTTTGTGATGCTTGCAGAGCGGGTCAAGTGAGGCTCCCTGAACAAGGGAACCATCCTCCCTTTATACAGGGTTTTACATCACAGTCAGTCATGCACGCAAGATACAACTCCCTGCCACTCCCTTATAGTCACATGCCATCCAGAAACAACATAAAGTGATTAAATTATTTCCAAAACAATGTGTGATTAGATTGTCGCATCCTGCCTGCAAGACAGAAAAACATCTCCCACCTCCCACTACCACCCCGGGACACCCAATCTTTTACGTGTCAGCAGAACAAATTAACCCTTTAACATCTCATTCCCTCCTTTTGTCATTCCATGATAACCAACTAAATGGAGCTGAAAAAGGCACTACCAGCTTCTTCATGAGAATCTGACTGCCAGCATTTGAGCAAGTTATTGACACACCCAATACAATGATTATAACAACAAGAATTACTAACTCATGCAGTTGATAGGATCCCCAGGATCCTCCCACATGGAAAAAAGTATTCATCAGTGAAGTTCTTAAACCCACGGTCTTTGGTGACCACTCCATCCCCACCAAGTCGAGTGAAAACAAACCAGTTATCAAAAATCTCCTTCAATAAAGCACAACCTGAAAACAAAATCCAGTCTGTCCTTCTGCATCACTCCATGGAGAAATCTGAATACTTGGATAAGGGCAGTTAAATACTGAACAAAATTGATGAGACTTCCATCCTTGTGGAGATGCTTCAGATGGAGGTTACCAACGCATCTGAGTGTGAAGTCTGGCAGCAGCAGCAGGGTGGGTGAACACAGTATGTGGAATGGCAGGGGTCAGTGCGTTGTGTACAGTGGATGGGGAGCCCAGGCCGATGGAGATGCAGGGGTCAGTGCTGTTGTGTACAGTGGATGGGGAGCTCAGGCCGATGGAGATGCAGGGGTCAGTGCGTTGTGTACAGTGGATGGGGAGCCCAGGCTGATGGAGATGCAGGGGTCAGTGCGTTGTGTACAGTGGATGGGGAGCCCAGGCTGATGGAGATGCAGGGGTCAGTGCGTTGTGTACAGTGGATGGGGAGCCCAGGCTGATGGAGATGCAGGGGTCAGTGCGTTGTGTACAGTGGATGGGGAGCCCAGGCTGATGGAGATGCAGGGGTCAGTGCGTTGTGTACAGTGGATGGGGAGCCCAGGCTGATGGAGATGCAGGGGTCAGTGCGTTGTGTACAGTGGATGGGGAGCCCAGGCCGATGGAGATGCAGGGGTCAGTGCGTTGTGTACAGTGGATGGGGAGCCCAGGCCGATGGAGATGCAGGGGTCAGTGCGTTGTGTACAGTGGATGGGGAGCCCAGGCCGATGGAGATGCAGGGGTCAGTGCGTTGTGTACAGTGGATGGGGAGCCCAGGCCGATGGAGATGCAGGGGTCAGTGCGTTGTGTACAGTGGATGGGGAGCCCAGGCCGATGGAGATGCAGGGGTCAGTGCGTTGTGTACAGTGGATGGGGAGCCCAGGCCGATGGAGATGCAGGGGTCAGTGCGTTGTGTACAGTGGATGGGGAGCCCAGGCTGATGGAGATGCAGGGGTCAGTGCGTTGTGTACAGTGGATGGGGAGCCCAGGCTGATGGAGATGCAGGGGTCAGTGCGTTGTGTACAGTGGATGGGGAGCCCAGGCTGATGGAGATGCAGGGGTCAGTGCGTTGTGTACAGTGGATGGGGAGCCCAGGCTGATGGAGATGCAGGGGTCAGTGCGTTGTGTACAGTGGATGGGGAGCCCAGGCTGATGGAGATGCAGGGGTCAGTGCGTTGTGTACAGTGGATGGGGAGCCCAGGCCGATGGAGATGCAGGGGTCAGTGCGTTGTGTACAGTGGATGGGGAGCTCAGGCCGATGGAGATGCAGGGGTCAGTGCTGTTGTGTACAGTGGATGGGGAGCCCAGGCCGATGGAGATGCAGGGGTCAGTGCGTTGTGTACAGTGGATGGGGAGCTCAGGCTGATGGAGATGCAGGGGTCAGTGCTGTTGTGTACAGTGGATGGGGAGCCCAGGCCGATGGAGATGCAGGGGTCAGTGCGTTGTGTACAGTGGATGGGGAGCCCAGGCCGATGGAGATGCAGGGGTCAGTGCGTTGTGTACAGTGGATGGGGAGCCCAGGCCGATGGAGATGCAGGGGTCAGTGCTGTTGTGTACAGTGGATGGGGAGCCCAGGCCGATGGAGATGCAGGGGTCAGTGCGTTGTGTACAGTGGATGGGGAGCCCAGGCCGATGGAGATGCAGGGGTCAGTGCGTTGTGTACAGTGGATGGGGAGCCCAGGCCGATGGAGATGCAGGGGTCAGTGCGTTGTGTACAGTGGATGGGGAGCCCAGGCTGATGGAGATGCAGGGGTCAGTGCTGTTGTGTACAGTGGATGGGGAGCCCAGGCTGATGGAGATGCAGGGGTCAGTGCGTTGTGTACAGTGGATGGGGAGCCCAGGCCGATGGAGATGCAGGGGTCAGTGCGTTGTGTACAGTGGATGAGGAGCTCAGGCCGATGGAGATGCAGGGGTCAGTGCTGTTGTGTACAGTGGATGGGGAGCCCAGGCCGATGGAGATGCAGGGGTCAGTGCGTTGTGTACAGTGGATGGGGAGCTCAGGCTGATGGAGATGCAGGGGTCAGTGCTGTTGTGTACAGTGGATGGGGAGCCCAGGCCGATGGAGATGCAGGGGTCAGTGCGTTGTGTACAGTGGATGGGGAGCCCAGGCCGATGGAGATGCAGGGGTCAGTGCGTTGTGTACAGTGGATGGGGAGCCCAGGCCGATGGAGATGCAGGGGTCAGTGCGTTGTGTACAGTGGATGGGGAGCCCAGGCTGATGGAGATGCAGGGGTCAGTGCTGTTGTGTACAGTGGATGGGGAGCCCAGGCTGATGGAGATGCAGGGGTCAGTGCGTTGTGTACAGTGGATGGGGAGCCCAGGCTGATGGAGATGCAGGGGTCAGTGCGTTGTGTACAGTGGATGGGGAGCCCAGGCCGATGGAGATGCAGGGGTCAGTGCGTTGTGTACAGTGGATGGGGAGCCCAGGCTGATGGAGATGCAGGGGTCAGTGCGTTGTGTACAGTGGATGGGGAGCCCAGGCCGGTGGAGATGCAGGGGTCAGTGCTGTTGTGTACAGTGGATGGGGAGCTCAGGCCGATGGAGATGCAGGGGTCAGTGCTGTTGTGTACAGTGGATGGGGAGCCCAGGCCGATGGAGATGCAGGGGTCAGTGCGTTGTGTACAGTGGATGGGGAGCTCAGGCTGATGGAGATGCAGGGGTCAGTGCTGTTGTGTACAGTGGATGAGGAGCCCAGGCCGATGGAGATGCAGGGGCCAGTGCGTTGTGTACAGTGGATGGGGAGCCCAGGCCGATGGAGATGCAGGGGTCAGTGCGTTGTGTACAGTGGATGGGGAGCCCAGGCCGATGGAGATGCAGGGGTCAGTGCTGTTGTGTACAGTGGATGGGGAGCCCAGGCCGATGGAGATGCAGGGGTCAGTGCGTTGTGTACAGTGGATGGGGAGCCCAGGCCGATGGAGATGCAGGGGTCAGTGCGTTGTGTACAGTGGATGGGGAGCCCAGGCCGATGGAGATGCAGGGGTCAGTGCGTTGTGTACAGTGGATGGGGAGCCCAGGCTGATGGAGATGCAGGGGTCAGTGCTGTTGTGTACAGTGGATGGGGAGCCCAGGCTGATGGAGATGCAGGGGTCAGTGCGTTGTGTACAGTGGATGGGGAGCCCAGGCTGATGGAGATGCAGGGGTCAGTGCTGTTGTGTACAGTGGATGGGGAGCCCAGGCTGATGGAGATGCAGGGGTCAGTGCGTTGTGTACAGTGGATGGGGAGCCCAGGCTGATGGAGATGCAGGGGTCAGTGCGTTGTGTACAGTGGATGGGGAGCCCAGGCCGATGGAGATGCAGGGGTCAGTGCGTTGTGTACAGTGGATGGGGAGCCCAGGCCGATGGAGATGCAGGGGTCAGTGCGTTGTGTACAGTGGATGGGGAGCCCAGGCCGATGGAGATGCAGGGGTCAGTGCGTTGTGTACAGTGGATGGGGAGCCCAGGCCGATGGAGATGCAGGGGTCAGTGCGTTGTGTACAGTGGATGGGGAGCCCAGGCCGATGGAGATGCAGGGGTCAGTGCTGTTGTGTACAGTGGATGGGGAGCCCAGGCCGATGGAGATGCAGGGGTCAGTGCGTTGTGTACAGTGGATGGGGAGCCCAGGCCGATGGAGATGCAGGGGTCAGTGCGTTGTGTACAGTGGATGGGGAGCCCAGGCCGATGGAGATGCAGGGGTCAGTGCGTTGTGTACAGTGGATGGGGAGCCCAGGCTGATGGAGATGCAGGGGTCAGTGCTGTTGTGTACAGTGGATGGGGAGCCCAGGCTGATGGAGATGCAGGGGTCAGTGCGTTGTGTACAGTGGATGGGGAGCCCAGGCCGATGGAGATGCAGGGGTCAGTGCGTTGTGTACAGTGGATGGGGAGCCCAGGCCGATGGAGATGCAGGGGTCAGTGCGTTGTGTACAGTGGATGGGGAGCCCAGGCCGATGGAGATGCAGGGGTCAGTGCGTTGTGTACAGTGGATGGGGAGCCCAGGCCGATGGAGATGCAGGGGTCAGTGCGTTGTGTACAGTGGATGGGGAGCCCAGGCCGATGGAGATGCAGGGGTCAGTGCGTTGTGTACAGTGGATGGGGAGCCCAGGCCGATGGAGATGCAGGGGTCAGTGCTGTTGTGTACAGTGGATGGGGAGCCCAGGCTGATGGAGATGCAGGGGTCAGTGCGTTGTGTACAGTGGATGGGGAGCCCAGGCCGATGGAGATGCAGGGGTCAGTGCGTTGTGTACAGTGGATGGGGAGCCCAGGCCGATGGAGATGCAGGGGTCAGTGCTGTTGTGTACAGTGGATGGGGAGCCCAGGCCGATGGAGATGCAGGGGTCAGTGCGTTGTGTACAGTGGATGGGGAGCCCAGGCTGATGGAGATGCAGGGGTCAGTGCGTTGTGTACAGTGGATGGGGAGCCCAGGCCGATGGAGATGCAGGGGTCAGTGCTGTTGTGTACAGTGGATGGGGAGCCCAGGCTGATGGAGATGCAGGGGTCAGTGCGTTGTGTACAGTGGATGGGGAGCCCAGGCCGATGGAGATGCAGGGGTCAGTGCGTTGTGTACAGTGGATGGGGAGCCCAGGCCGATGGAGATGCAGGGGTCAGTGCGTTGTGTACAGTGGATGGGGAGCCCAGGCCGATGGAGATGCAGGGGTCAGTGCGTTGTGTACAGTGGATGGGGAGCCCAGGCCGATGGAGATGCAGGGGTCAGTGCTGTTGTGTACAGTGGATGGGGAGCCCAGGCCGATGGAGATGCAGGGGTCAGTGCGTTGTGTACAGTGGATGGGGAGCCCAGGCCGATGGAGATGCAGGGGTCAGTGCGTTGTGTACAGTGGATGGGGAGCCCAGGCCGATGGAGATGCAGGGGTCAGTGCGTTGTGTACAGTGGATGGGGAGCCCAGGCTGATGGAGATGCAGGGGTCAGTGCGTTGTGTACAGTGGATGGGGAGCCCAGGCCGATGGAGATGCAGGGGTCAGTGCGTTGTGTACAGTGGATGGGGAGCCCAGGCCGATGGAGATGCAGGGGTCAGTGCGTTGTGTACAGTGGATGGGGAGCCCAGGCCGATGGAGATGCAGGGGTCAGTGCGTTGTGTACAGTGGATGGGGAGCCCAGGCCGATGGAGATGCAGGGGTCAGTGCGTTGTGTACAGTGGATGGGGAGCCCAGGCCGATGGAGATGCAGGGGTCAGTGCGTTGTGTACAGTGGATGGGGAGCCCAGGCCGATGGAGATGCAGGGGTCAGTGCTGTTGTGTACAGTGGATGGGGAGCCCAGGCCGATGGAGATGCAGGGGTCAGTGCGTTGTGTACAGTGGATGGGGAGCCCAGGCCGATGGAGATGCAGGGGTCAGTGCGTTGTGTACAGTGGATGGGGAGCCCAGGCCGATGGAGATGCAGGGGTCAGTGCGTTGTGTACAGTGGATGGGGAGCCCAGGCTGATGGAGATGCAGGGGTCAGTGCTGTTGTGTACAGTGGATGGGGAGCCCAGGCTGATGGAGATGCAGGGGTCAGTGCGTTGTGTACAGTGGATGGGGAGCCCAGGCTGATGGAGATGCAGGGGTCAGTGCGTTGTGTACAGTGGATGGGGAGCCCAGGCCGATGGAGATGCAGGGGTCAGTGCGTTGTGTACAGTGGATGGGGAGCCCAGGCCGATGGAGATGCAGGGGTCAGTGCGTTGTGTACAGTGGATGGGGAGCCCAGGCCGATGGAGATGCAGGGGTCAGTGCGTTGTGTACAGTGGATGGGGAGCCCAGGCCGATGGAGATGCAGGGGTCAGTGCGTTGTGTACAGTGGATGGGGAGCCCAGGCCGATGGAGATGCAGGGGTCAGTGCTGTTGTGTACAGTGGATGGGGAGCCCAGGCTGATGGAGATGCAGGGGTCAGTGCGTTGTGTACAGTGGATGGGGAGCCCAGGCCGATGGAGATGCAGAGGTCAGTGCGTTGTGTACAGTGGATGGGGAGCCCAGGCCGATGGAGATGCAGGGGTCAGTGCGTTGTGTACAGTGGATGGGGAGCCCAGGCCGATGGAGATGCAGGGGTCAGTGCTGTTGTGTACAGTGGATGGGGAGCCCAGGCTGATGGAGATGCAGGGGTCAGTGCGTTGTGTACAGTGGATGGGGAGCCCAGGCTGATGGAGATGCAGGGGTCAGTGCGTTGTGTACAGTGGATGGGGAGCCCAGGCTGATGGAGATGCAGGGGTCAGTGCGTTGTGTACAGTGGATGGGGAGCTCAGGCCGATGGAGATGCAGGGGTCAGTGCGTTGTGTACAGTGGATGGGGAGCTCAGTCTGTGGCAATGCAGGGGTCAGTGCTGTTGTGTACAGTGGATGGGGAGCCCAGGCCGATGGAGATGCAGGGGTCAGTGCGTTGTGTACAGTGGATGGGGAGCTCAGGCTGATGGAGATGCAGGGGTCAGTGCGTTGTGTACAGTGGATGGGGAGCCCAGGCCGATGGAGATGCAGGGGTCAGTGCTGTTGTGTACAGTGGATGGGGAGCCCAGGCCGATGGAGATGCAGGGGTCAGTGCTGTTGTGTACAGTGGATGGGGAGCCCAGGCCGATGGAGATGCAGGGGTCAGTGCGTTGTGTACAGTGGATGGGGAGCTCAGGCTGATGGAGATGCAGGGGTCAGTGCTGTTGTGTACAGTGGATGGGGAGCCCAGGCCGATGGAGATGCAGGGGTCAGTGCTGTTGTGTACAGTGGATGGGGAGCCCAGGCCGATGGAGATGCAGGGGTCAGTGCTGTTGTGTACAGTGGATGGGGAGCCCAGGCCGATGGAGATGCAGGGGTCAGTGCTGTTGTGTACAGTGGATGGGGAGCCCAGGCCGATGGAGATGCAGGGGTCAGTGCTGTTCCTGCAAGGTCATAGGAGTCCTGTGCAATGAAGTGTGCTCCCAAGGCAAGCTGCACATTTGTGAGGTTAGGTGGAACGGTCAGTTTGCTTTTGGCCATCTTCGGATTCGCCTTTGCAAATTCCAACCGGAGAGGCTTAGGATTTTCAGGATCAAATCGAATGCCGCTTAATGTATTCCTTGCTGCTCCTGCTCTGCTGTGAAACGTACCAAAGGTGACTGATTGCTTTGGTGTTACCTTGAGCAGTCAGCCCTCAAGTCCCTTAAATGGTTGAAAAAGAAGCTAAAGTTCACGTGGTTTAATGTCTGTAGGAAGGTCACTGGCAAAAAGCGTGTGGACCTCCTCTTGTCCATTGTTAGCTTCATCACTTTTCACACTCATGTCTGGGGAGCTGAGTGAATTTGTTGTGTCCCCCTACTCTGGGCAGATGGTACTGGTGCTGGGAGAACAGGAAGGGTCACCAGAATGGCTGCGTTACATTCCAGGGTCAGTTGACTATCGGGAGCGCTGAGCAGGGTTCCCAGAAATGTGGCTTGGTGCTGAGTTCGCAATGGGTAACATTTCCAGGGGGCTGGGTCAGTGGAATGGGACCCAGCCAGGTTGGGGAGGGCTGACTCGACAGCATCTCCCAAGAGCTAGGGTTTCCCTCACGATCACACACTCTAATCCCTCTTGGACAGCCATTATTCTCCCAGCTGGCCTGTTTAGATGGCTCGCTATTTCCTCAGCAATCTTTGTCCACACAGATATTAAAGTTGTCCATTTAGATCCCATTTTGCGTTTCCAAATTGCCTCTTCTGCTTTTAAACAATTATCTATGTTCCAAGTTCCTCCCATTAGTCAAACTTCATCTCCCAATCCTGACAGGTGCCTGAAACATTCTGCATTTTGGGGGTCATCCTGGCATACCCGATGCAAAGGTGTTCCGACACCCAACTTATCCAACGTCTCTCCCATTTTTAAAGTTTCAACTTTCTAACTTATCTCTATACACCAGTTTAGTGTCCTCAGTCTCCACATCCACTTCAAGGTCCTGACCTTCGTGTGGGGCATTTCTCCTCTTAGCAACCGGTCTAAGGCATGGTGATTGAGACAGACACAGTAGTTATCCTTTATCTTTATGTACTATGTTCCGGGGCCTCAAAACCTGCTATTCTAGGACAAACCTCCAAATTCCAGGGGGACCCCCCCTTTCTGGTAACTTATAGTTATGAGGGCTCTAACCTCCGTATTCCAGAGGAATTCGAACCTCCCTGGGATGAACTCATTGGTGTACAAATGCTTAAGTTATCTCAGAGGTTCTGTCTCTACAGTGTCCTAGGGGATGAGGGGTCAACTGAGTGATAGGTTAGTTGGAGAGATCAAGGTAAATCTTACCCACCGGGCCCATCTGTCTCACGTTACTGTCACGCAGGTGATCACTTACTCAATCTGCCTAGAAGCTCCATGTATGTTGGAATCCTACTCTCATCGCCAAATGTTAGGTTCCCTCCTTGAGATTCTTACACTCATGATGCAACTGCAATACGCCAACTTCTGTGAACAGCCACGGTTTATTTCAGCAGGTACAAACTTTTGGAGGATCACTTAACACTTTGTGATGCTTGCAGAGCGGGTCAAGCGAGGCTCCCTGAACAAGGGAACCATCCTCCCTTTTTACAGGGTTTTACATCACAGTCAGTCATGCACGCAAGATGGGATGGGGGATTTCACACAGAGTAGGCTACAGGATGGGGATATCACAAAGGACAGCTCCCAGCCACTCCCCCACAGTCACATGCCACCCAGAAACAAGGTAAAGTGATTCGATTATTTCCAGAAACAATGTATGATTAAGTTATTCCTTAAAACAATGGGTGATTAGATTGTCACATCCTGCCTGCTCAACCTGGGACATCCAATTTCTTACATGTCAGCAGAACAAATTAACCCTTCAACATTTCACCTCAACCTTAGTAGGACAAGTGTTCAAAAGTTATTGAGAGAAAGCTCTGGGGGGTGTGGTGGTAGTGTCCTTAGCCCTGAACCAGGGGACTGTGGTATTCCAGACATGTGTAACAACAGGTTGGCCCAGAAAATATCTCATTAAATCAAGCTGGAGCTCCTTTCCTGGGGAAAATGTTTCCCAAATATGTTGATCAACATTGTATATGCTGAAAGACCCAGTGCTCTGGGACTCTGTCCCTGTCTTGGCTCATCCACTGTTGAAGCCCTCACTCAGGAGCCAAAACTTTCTTAGTCTTGTCAACGGTATAGTCTTAGCTCTCTCGGGCTCTGGGTTCATGGTCAATACTGTAATCAGGGGCTTTCACAAATGGAGTCGCATATGGTGGAGTCTGTGACATACACACACATATACACACTCACTCACACACACACACACACAGACTCACACATATACACAAACACACACACACTCTCACACACACACAGATTCATTCACACAGACACATGCACACAGACTCACACATATACACAAACACACACACACTCTCACACACACACAGATTCATTCACACAGACACATGCACACAGACTCACACATATACACAAACACACACACACACAGATTCATTCACACAGACACATGCACACAGACTCACACACACAGACTCACACACACAGACTCACACATATACACAAACACACACACACACTCTCACACACACACACTCACATAGACACATGCACACAGACTCACACACACAGACTCACACATATACACAAACACACACACACTCACACACACACACTCACTCACACAGACACATACACAGACTCACACACACACAGACTCACACATATACACAAACACACACACACAACTCTCACACGCACACGGACACAAACACAGACACATACATATACACAAATACACACACACTCTCTCACACACACAGACTCACTCACACACAGACACATGCACAGACTCACACACACACAGACTCACACACACACAGACACACACATATACACAAACACACACACACTCACACACACAGACTCACTCACACAGACACATACACAGACTCACACACACAGACTCACACATATACACAAATACACACACACTCTCACACACACAGACTCACTCACACAGACACATGCACACAGACTCACACACACAGACTCACACATATACACAAATACACACACACACTCACTCACACAGACACATACACAGACTCACACATATACACAAACACACACACACACTCACTCACACAGACACATACATATACACAAATACACACACACTCTCTCACACACACAGACTCACTCACACAGACACATACACAGACTCACACACACAGACACACACATATACACAAACACACACACACACTCACATACACACTCACTCACACAGACACATACACACAGGCTCACATATATACACAAACACACACACACTCACACACACACACTCACTCACACAGACACACACATATACACAAACACACACACACTCTCACACACACTCAGACTCACTCACACAGACACATACACACAGACACACACATATACACAAATACACACACACTCTCACACACACACAGATTCACACACACAGACACATACATATACACAAATACACACACACTCTCTCACACACACAGACTCACACACACAGACACACACACTCACACACACACAGACTCACTCACACAGACACAGACACAGACTCACACACACAGACACACACATATACACAAATACACACACACTCTCTCACACACGCAGACTCACTCACACAGACTCACACACAGACTCACACATATACACACACAAACTCTCTCACACACACACAGACTCACACACACTCTCTCACACACAGACTCACACACACAGACACACATATGCACAAACACACACACTCTCACACACAGACTCACACACCGACTCACACATTCACATCGACACACACACTCACTCACACACACATACACACATTCACTCACACACACACTCACTTTCACACACACAAGCACACATAGACACACATTCACACACACACACTCACACACACAGACATACACAGACACACATTCACACACACACACACACTCTCATGCATACAGACATACACACACACACTCACTCTCACACATACACACTCACTCTCACACACAGATACACACACACATAGACACACACACTCACTCTCTCACACACTGACACACACACACAGACACAGATTCATTCACACACAGACACACACACACATACATACACACTCCCACAGACACACAGCTGGTGGGAATGTTGTGGATGGGGGATTACAGACAGGACAGGCCACAGGAAATGGGATATCACTTTGTGTGGTGATCCTGGCCTGCTTCTCACATTCTACTGCAGCCTGTGTTCTGCCTCTCACCTACTCCCACCCCCAATCACTGCCCACTACCCCCCCACCCCCACCCCCACCCCACCCCCAACATCCCCCACAGCCCCCACCCTGGCTTCCAGCTAGGCACTCCTCCATTTTATACCTTCATCTATCTTTGCTTCTCCACCTCACAAGTCAGGGAAATGCAGGGTTACAGGGATAGGGCTGGGGTCTGGGTCTGGGTGGGATGCTCTTCACAGGGTCAGTGTGGACACGATGGGCCGAATTGTCTGTTTCCAAACTGTGGGGGTTCTATGATGCTAAATCCCATGATCCTCTCCAATATCAGACCCTCTGAGTCTGGGCCTTTAAAATTTCACAATTCAATCCGTTTCCCAGCCACTGGGACCTCGGTGATCTGTGGAACCAACAGTCCGTCTGCTTTAAGCAGTGGGAGGGGAAGGAACAGGCAAATAACAGAAATGAAATTAGAGACAAAACAGGCAGCGATAAAGAAATATAAAGAAGAAACGAGAGATGGAAGAAAAGACAATGTTCTGATTTTCACAGCTTTCTCTGACCATATGGTCACTGCCTTTGTCTGTCAGAAAGATGTTGTGAAACTTGAAAAGGTTCAGAAAAGATTTACAAGGATGTTGCCAGGGTTGGAGGATTTGAGCTACAGGGAGAGGCTGAACAGGCTGGGGCTGTTTTCCCTGGAGCGTCGGAGGCTGAGGGGTGACCTTATAGAGGTTTATAAAATTATGAGGGGCATGGATAGGATAAATAGACAAAGTCTTTTCCATGGGGTGGGGGAGTCCAGAACTAGAGGGCATAGGTTTAGGGTGAGAGGGGAAAGATATAAAAGGGACCTAAGGGGCAACTTTTTCACACAGAGGGTGGTACGTGTATGGAATGAGCTGCCAGAGGATGTGGTGGAGGCTGGTACAATTACAACATTTAAAAGGCATCTGGATGGGTATATGAATAGGAAGGGTTTGGAGGGATATGGGCCGGGTGCTGGCAGGTGGGACTAGATTGGATTGGGATATCTGGTCAGCATGGACGGGTTGGACCAAAGGGTCTGTGTCCATGCAGTACCTCTCTATGACTCTATGTGCTGTACATTTCTATGACTCTATGACAGCTTCAATGTTTTGAGCCCCAAGGTCTGAGATATCCTCAGAATTTCTCTCCAGCTCTCCTCATCCTTGAACAGTCTCCTTGTCCAAGCTTTCAATTACTTGGCCCATTATCACCACATGTGACTCCATGTCAAATTAAGCTTTTTAATGCCTTATTGAAGCCTCTTCAGGTTTTATTGCATTAAAGGTGCTATAGAAATGAAAGTTATTGTTTTTGGCAATATCTGGGTGCACGTAACATGTCTATTTGAGGGTGAGTATGATTTGGAATTATTGCTCGTTGGAAACGTGAAGGAAGCAATTATACTCAAAGGCCATGCAAGTAGATGGGGTGGTAAAGAAGGCGTATGGGCACGCTTTCCTTTATTGGTCAGGGAATTGAGTACAAGAGTCAGGATGTCATGTTACAGCTTTATAAGGCTTTAGTCAGGCCACCCTTATAGACTATTGCATTCAATTCTGGTCGTCACATTACAGGAAGGATGCAGAGGCTTTGGAGAAGTCACAGAAGAGGTTTACCAGAATGCTGCCTGGATGAGAAGGTATGAGCTACAAGGAGAGGCTAGAAAAACTCAGGTTGTTTTCTCTGGAGCAGCAGAGGCTGAGGGGAGGCTTGGTAGAAACCTATAAAATTATGAAATGCATAGATAGGATTGATGGTCAGAATCTTTTTCCCAGAGTTGAAATGTCTAAAACTAGGGGCCATGCATTTAAGGTGAGAGGGGAAAGTTTAAAGGAGATGTGAGGGGCAAGTTTTTTACACAGAGATTGGTAGGAGTCTGGAACACACTGCCAGGGGTGGTGGTGGGCACAAATACGATAGGGGTGTTTATGGGAGTTATGGATAGGCACGTGAATATGCAAGGAATGGAGGGGTATGGACCAAGGACAGGCAGAAGGGATTTTAGTTTAATTTGGTGTCATGTTCAGTACAACATCGTGGGCCGAAGGGTCCATTCCTATGCGGTACGGTTCTATGTTCTGCGTATTCAAGAAACGTCACTTGTGTTTCTCGGAGTTAAACACAGAAAAATCTGTTTCTTGTTCAAATTGCAGGACAACACACACAGACACACACACCCACTCACACACAAGCACACACACACACATATGCAAACAGATACACATACACACTCTCACATACAAACACACACACACACACACACACAGACACACACACAAATACACACAGACACACACTCATACACACACACTCTCTCACACACACACACAAACACAAGCACAGTTCACCATCACAACCAAGTAAAGGTCCTGAGGTTAAATGCATGTTTCAATCACAGTACCGCTGTGTCCGTAAAGATCATTGTTAAATACTCTATGGATAATCCAGCAAAGGTCATTGCTAATAATTTACAGATACTTTCAAATCAATCTGTTCAGATTTTCAATTACCTATCTGTGGAGCAGGTGGGACTTGGACCCAAGCCTCCTGGCTCAGAGGTAGGGGCATTATCACATCAGTAAGTGACTAAAGAAATATAAGGCCGATGAAATAGATCAGCCCAATGCAATTAAAGCAGAAAACTCCCAACAACTGTGCCGAGACCTGGGTTCAATTCCCACCTCAGGCGACTGACTGTGTGGAGTTTGCACGTTCTCCCCGTGTCTGCGTGGGTTTCCTCCGGGTGCTCCGGTTTCCTCCCACTCTCCAAAGATGTGCAGGTCAGGTGAATTGGCCATGCTAAATTGCCCGTAGTGTTAGGTAAGGGGTAGATGTAGGGGTATGGGTGGGTTGCGCTTCGGCGGGGCGGTGTGGACTTGTTGGGCCGAAGGGCCTGTTTCCACACTGTAAGTAATCTAATCTAATCTAAACTGTATATGAAAGTGAGGATGGAACTGGAAAACAGCAGGAAAATCAGCTCTAGACTGGCACCCAGTGGCCACAGGTTGCAATTGTCTTGTAGCCAAAGCATGAGAGAAATTGAATGGGAAATGTTAAAAATCTCACAATGCCAAGTTACAGTCCAGCAGATTTATTTGGAGGCACTAGCTTTTGTAGCACTGCTCCGTCAGGTGGTTGTGAAGCCCCCAAATAAACCCAGTAGAAACTGAGGACTGCAGACAGCATCTAAGGAGCAGGACAATCGACGTTTTGGGCATAAGCTCTTGATCAGAAACTTGGATTCTCCTGTTCGTCAGATGCTGCCTCCAATAAACCCGTTGGACTATAACTTGGCGTTGTGTGATTTTTAACTTTGTCCACCCCTGTCTAACACTGGCTCCTCCACACCGTGAATGGGCAATGACATCAGTCAATAATGGTGAAGGGTCAGGGCCATTGAGGGGCAGTGATAGTGTCCCTACCTCCAAACCAGGAAGCTGGGTTTCAAATTCCCTGCTTCACAGCTACGTAATAATATCTCTGAGCAGGCTGATCTTGAAATAGCTGCTCAATGTAAAGGACTATTAGGAAGCCAGGATAAGAAGTGACCAGACAGCAGGATTTTCCAAGTACACTTTAGTCACAATTCCAGACTGTTCAATCTTAGTCACAATACAGTGGTTCCACCATTTGTTCACCCACATTTCTTCAGTATCTCCCTTGCTGATTCCGATATGCAGTGATCTGCCAGTTGGAAAGTTCCATTTTCACCTGAACTGCAGGTGACAAATTAACCTTAAAACCAGCTCAGAATAACTGAAAAACTCCTGGTTAGGTTGGTCAGTTTAATCTTATTAAACCTATTTTACCAACTGGGGCAGTTTATGCCATCTACCAGAGCGAGGGTCCTTTGTCTTTCAAGGTGAAGTAATCTAAAATGATCTGTTTCACGTTCTGTTTCTCAAACTGCGCGTGCCACTTTCTGCAGCTGTCCTTGACCGATCTGTTTTTGTTGGGTTTATGAGAGTGGCCCTAGGAATGATGGATTTCAATTCCTGCAGATTGGGAACTCTGGGATTGTGCTCCTCAAAGACCTGATGGATAGAGTGTTAAACAGCCCCACTCAGCTGCCTGCACCATTTCATAAGGTCATGGCTAATCAAACTATTCAACATCGCAAGGTGCCTGCGCTGACTAGAAAGGGAGAGAGAGCTGTCACTTGTGAAAGGCTGGAAAATGAAGGGCAAACTTTAAAATAATTCATAAAATATATAAGGTATAACTTTTGCATAAAGGGTCTGTTCATTTATGGGATGTGGGCGTCACTGGCTGGGTCAGCAACTATTCCCTGTCCCTAGTTGCCCCTCAGGCAGCACCTTCCAAACCCACGGCCACTTCCATTGAGAAGGACAAGGGCAGCAGATACATGGGAACACCATCCATCCGTGAGTTCCCCTCCACACCACTCACCATTCTGACTTGGAAATATATCACTGTTCCTTTATTGGGTCAAAATCCTGGAATTCCCTCCCTAAGGGCATTGTGGGTCTACCCAAAGCACATGGACAGCAGCGGGTCAAGAAGGCAGCTCACCCTCACCTTCACAAGGAGGCAAGTCTCAGCCTTATCTTTAGCGCTGATGTGCTGGGCTCCCCCATCACTGAGGATGGGGATATTTGTGGAGCCTCCCCCTCCAGTAAGTTGTTTAATTGTCCATCTCCATTCATGACTGGATGTGGCAGGACTGCAGAGCTTAGCTCTGTCTGTCACTTGCTGCTTTATTCTGTTTGGCACACAAATAGTCCTGTTTGGTGGCTTCACCAGATTGACACCTCATTTTCAGGTTTGCCTGATGCTGCTCCTGGTATGCCCTCCTACACTCTCCATTGAACCAGGGTTGATTGCCCTCGGTCGAATGGGGATATGTCAGGTCATGAGGTTACAGATTGTGCTGAAAGCAGACTCAATCAAGGCCTTCCAAAAGGAGGTATATGGTGATTTGAAAAGTGACAATGTGAAGGGCCACACAGTGAAGGGGGGAGGGGGTTCAAGCACAAGGTGAGTTGTTCATTTACAGAGCCAGCACAGAGACAATGGGCTGAGTGGCCTCTTTGGCACTGGGACAATCCTGGGCTGTCACATTCCTCAGGGATACAGGGGATGAGGGGTTTTTGGTTTGGGGTGTATTAAACACTGATCCCATTGACCTCAGTGACACACACTCCCTCCTCTTGTGTCCCAGTTACTGACAACCATTTCCATCTGAACAAAATATTTATCTCATTAAAGTGAACAGGACGAGGAGGCCATTCTGCTCATGCACAACACAAACTCTCCATCAAGATACAATCAAGGAATAGGAGGAGGCCATTCAGCCCATCAAGTCTGCTCTGTTATTCAGTAAGAATATGGCTGATTGGATTTTAATTTCAGTCTACATTCCTGTATATCCTGATCGTCTCCATAAAGGTGAAGCTGCAAATGTGTGAACAGAGAAACAGAGTGTTGTACTGCCATGTTGTCTGACAAATAATTTCAATCTTGCTTCAAACTAAAACTTCCCAACAGCACATCGTACACTAAACCCAGGGCCAGCAGTGAGGAAGTCTGTTTTTAATCCCTTCATGGGACGAGGGTATCAATGGCCTGGTCAGCATTTATTACCCCTCCCTAATTGCCCAGAGGGCAGTTAAGAGTCAACCACATTGCTGTGGGTCTGGAGCCAGACCAGGTAAGAATGGCAGTTTCCTTCCCTAAAGGGCATTAGTGAATTAGATGGGGTTTCCCAATAATTGGCAGTGGATTCATGGTCATTGTTAGACTCCTAATTCCAGATTTTTATTGAGTTAAAACTCCACCATCTGACGTAGCAGGATTCAATCCAGGTCCCCCAGGACATTCCCTGGGTCTCTGGATTCAAGTCCAATGATAACACCAGGAAGGCCGTCACCCTCCCAGGGTCTCTGCAGAGAGTCTGCTTTCTCCAGGCCTGTTCAGACCCCCTGATGTTGGAGATCAGTGAAATTCCTACCCGAGCGAAACAAATGTTACATAAAACATAACAATATGAAAGATATAGGAATCATTTCTCCCTGTTGCTGTGAGAGTGGGATAAGTCACAATTTGGAGAAGTGAGAATTATACACAGTGACACCTTATTGCCTGCATTTGAC